>NC_036862.1:36204261-36211324 GCF_002910315.2 Salvelinus sp. IW2-2015
ATAGAGGGAGAGAGAAAGTAAGCAAGAGAAGCTAGAGTAAAGGGGGGAAGGAAATGAGAGAAGAGGAAAATAAAGAAGGAGAGTAAAGAACAAGGAGAGTAAAAAAAGGAATAGAAGAGAAAGAAAAGGAGAAGAGAGTAAGTGAGCAAGAGGAGAGCAGAATAAAAGAAGAGCAGAGTAAAGGAGAGCAGAGTAAAGCGAAGAGCAGGGGAGTAAAGAGAGCAGAGGAAGCAGAGTAAAGAAGAGCAGAGTAAAAAGAGCCAGATAAAGGAGAGCAGAGAAAAGAGAAAAAGAGAGATAAAGAGAGGAGAGGTAGATTAAAGGAGGGAGGAAGAGTAAAGAAATGACCGAGAAGGAGAGGATGTAAAGGAGAGAAGAAGTAAAAGTAGAAAAGAGTAAAGGAGAGGAGAGTAAAGGAGAGTAGGGAGCGAATGAGAGTAGAGTAAATGAGAAAAAGAGGAGATAAAGGAGAAGAGTGGAGTTAAAAGGAGAAGAGAGGAGAGTAGAAGGAGAAGATGAGTAGAGTAAAGGAGAGAGAGAGTAAAGGAAGGAGAGTAAAGAAAGAGAGGAGAGTTAAAAAGGGAGGCAAAGGAGAGGGGGCAAAGGAGAGGGCAAAGGAGGGCAAAGAGAGGAGAGTAAAGGAGATAAATGGAGAGAAGAAAGAGTGTGAGAGATAAATTAGAAGAAGTAAAGGAGAAAAGAAACACTAAGGATAGTAGATGAGAGTCTCGGAGAGGAGATAAGTTAGGAGAGGAGAGAAGGAGAGGATGTAAAGAGAGCGAGAGTAAGAGATCAGAGTAATGAGAGAGAGTTAAGGAGAGAAAGGGAGAGCAAAGGAGAGCGGAAGGAGAGAGGCAGAGTAAAGGAGAGAGAGGATAAAGGAGAGGAGAGTAAAGAGAGGAGAAGTAAAAAGAGAGGAGCGAAAAGAGACGAGTGTAAAGGAAAGCAGATGAGATAAAGGAGAGAAGACGAAAGGAGAGTAGAGTAAAGGAAGGAGAATAAAGAGAGAGGAGAGAAAAGGAGAGATAAGAGAGATAAAGGAGTGGAGAATAAATGGGAGTTAGAGTAAAGAGAGAAGAGGGAGACTACAAGGAGAGGAGATAACGGCGAGGAGTAAAGGAGAGAAAGGAGAGTAAAGAGAGAGAAGAGGAAAGGAGAGGGAGTGAAGAAGAGAGTAAAGGCAGAGAAGACGAAAGGAGAGGAGAGTGAAGGAGAGGGAGTAGTAACAGGAAAGGAGAAAAAGGAGAGAAAGAGTGAGAGTAAAGGATGGGAAAATAGAGATTAAGATAAGGACGAGGAGAGGAGAAAAGGGGAGAGAGTAAGGAGAAAGAAGGCAAGAGGTAAAGAGGAGAAGATGAGAAGTAAAGGAGGAGAGGTGAAGAGAGAAGAGGAAAGTAAAGGAGAGGTGAGAATTAATGGAGCGAGCAGTAAAGGGGAAAGAGGAGAGTAAAGAAGAGTAAGGAGAGAAAGGAGAGGAGGTAAGAGAGAAGATAAAAAAGAGAGAATAGTAAAGAGAGTAGTGAGGAGGGAGAGAGAGTAAAGAGAGGTAAATAGAGTATAGGAATAAAGAAGGATTGTAAAAGAGAGAAGAGGGATTAGAGGAAGGAGAGTAAAGAGATGAGGATTGTAAAAGAGAGAGAGTAGATAAAGGAGAGGAGATGAGAGTTAAAGAGAGGGGAAAAGAAGGAGAGTAAAGGGAGGACGAGTAAAGGAGAGGATTGGTAAAAGGAGAGTACAGTAAAGGAGAGAAGAGGAATTAAAGGAGAGGAGATGAGAGTAAAAGGAGATGAGATAAAGGAAGAGATAAAGTAGAGTGGAGTAAAGGAGAGGAGAGTAAGAGGAGAGGAATTGTAAAGAAGAGAAGAGTAGATTAAGTGAGAGGAGAGTAAAGAGAGCAGTAAAAGGGAGAGTAGATTAAAGGAGATTGAGAGAGAGTAAAGGAGAGACGTGGAAAAGAAGAGGCAAAAGGGGGGTTGAAATGAAGATGAAAATAGAGAAGATAGATTAAAGGAGAGAGAGGAGGAGGAGAGAAGAGAGAGAAAGAGAGAGTGAGGAAGGGTATAGGAGAGATAAAGAAGAGAGTGATTAGGGTAAGGAAAAGGAAGATTTAAGAGAAGAAGAAGGAGGAGATAAAAGAGGGAGGAGGTAAAAGAAGAAGAGGAAAGGAGATGAGAGTAAATGAGAGGAGAGTAAAGATGAGTAGATAAAGGAGAGGAGAGTAGATTAAAGGAAGAGGAGAGTAAAGAGAGGAGAGTAAGGAGTGAGAGGAGAGGAGACTAAAAAAGAGTGGAGATAAATGAAGAGAAGATAATAAATGAGCAGTAGAGGAGAGTAACAAGAGAGAGTAATGAGAGTGGAGAGTTAACGGAGAGATAGTAAAGTCGAAAAATGGACAGATTGTAAAGGAGAAGATGGAGATTAAAGGAGAGAGAGATTAAAGGAGAGAAGAGTAAAAGGAGAGATAGTAAAGGAGCAGAAGAGTAGCAATTAAAGGATGAGAAAATGAGGAAGGTAAAGGGAGAAAGGAAAACAGAGGAGAGTAAAGGAAGAGGATTGTAAAGAAGAAAGACAAGATAAAGGAGAGAGAGGCGATTAAAGGAAAGGAAAGGATGCAAAGAGGAGAGAAAGGAGAGTAGAATAAAGGCGAGAAGAGTAAAATAAAGAGAAGAGAGAGTAAAGGAGAAGAGAAAAGAGAGTTTAAAGGAAGGGAAAGAGAGAAGAGGAGAGAAAAGGGGAGTAGAGTAAAGGAGAAAGAGTAGATTAAAGGACAGAGAGTAACAGGAGAGGAAGAGTAAGGAGAGGAGAGTAAAGGAAGAGGAAAGTAAAAGCAGAGAAGGAATTAAAGGAGAGGAGAGTAAAGAGTGCGGGAGTAAAGGAGAGAGAAGTTAAAGAGAGAGAGAGAGATAGGAGTAGAGATAGAGAGTAAAGAGTGGAGAGTAAATGAGAGGAGAGTAAAAGAGTAGAGAGATAATAAAATGAAGGAGAGGAGAGTAAAGAGGATTTGTAAAGGAGTTGGAGAGATAGAAGAGTACAAGTAAAGGAGATAATATTAGATTAAAGGAGAGAGAGTAAAGGAGAGGAGAGTAAAAGAGGGAGAGTAATAGAGAGGAGAGTAAAGAGGGGGATAAAGGGAGCTGGAGGAAATCAAGGAGAGAGAGTAAAGAACAGAATAAAAAGGAGGAGAATAGGAAAGGAGAGAAGAGGAGAGTAAAGATGAGAAAGGTAAAGTAGAGAGAGATAAAGTAAAGAAAGATAGTTAAAAATTATAGTGAGAGAGGTGAGAGGTAAATAGAGGGAGAGTAAATAGAGTAAAAGAAGAGTAGAGTAAGGAGAGAAGACTATGGAAAGTAAGAGTAAAGGAGAGGAGAGTAAAGGAGCGTATAGAGAGTTACAGGAGAGTAAGGAGAGGATGGTGAGAGTAAAGAGAGGATGTAAAGAGAGACGAGTAATTAAAGGAGTAGAGGAGAGTAAAGGAGAGTAAGTAAAGAGAGAAGAGATAATTAGAGAGAGAGAGGAGAGGAGAGTAAAAGAGAGATAGTAAGGAGAGTAAAAGATGGAGAGTAAATGAGAGGAGAGAAAAATAAATAAGAGAGAGAAAGGAGAGGAAGAAAAATAAATAAAGGAGAGTAAGGAGAGGAGAGAGATAATAAATGAAGAGGAAGGGATAAAGAAGAGGACATTATGAAAGAAGAATTAAAGAGAGCTGAGCTGAGTGAAGAGTGAGATAATGGAAAGGAGAGCAAAAGAGAGGAGGTAAAGGAGAGAGAAGATAAAATTTAAGATAGGAAAGTTAAGAATATGAGAAGAGTAAAAAGATAGGAGAAGAAGGAGAGGAGAGTAAAAGAGAGGAGAAGTTTAAAGAGCGAAAGGGAAAGGAGAGAAGAAGGAATGGAGAGAAGAGAAAGGAGAGAAGAGGAATGAGAAAGAGGAAAGGAGAGAAGAGAAAGGAGAAAGAGAAATGGAGAGAAGAGGAATGGAGAGAGAGGAATGGAGAGAAAGAGGAAAGGAGGAAGAGGAGAGTAAACAGAGTATTAGGAGAAGGAAGAGACGAGAAAGGAGAGAAAGGAAAGAGAAAGAGAAAGAGAAAGAGGAAGAATTGGAATGAGAGAAGAGGAAAGTAGAGAAGCAGTGGAAGAGAAGAGGAAAGTAAAGAAGAAGAGAATGGAAGAGAAGAGTAAAGAGAAAAGAGGAAAGGAGGAAGGAGAGTAAATGAGATATAGGAGAGGAAGGACGAGAAGAGAGAAAGGAGGAAGAGGAAAGGAGAAGGGGAAAGGAGAGTAAGAGGAATGAGAGAGAGCGATAGAAATTCAAAGTTGTGCAGAGTGATGCTAAGATAAGTATTTTGAGTTGTAGCTCCATTGAGAGCTGCCAGTAAATCCTCTTCATTTCCTGAAAGACAATGGCCTCACCACAGATATGAGGCAGGAGGCATTATGTAATTACATGGCTCTTACTAAAACATGGCCTCACTTTTCCATTGCGACTACCAACGAAATGGAACACTCATTTGAAAACAATTCTTGCGTGCGTGCACACAAACACCTTACTGAAACATGAGTGTCTTGTGAATGTGAAAAATTACCCCTGCGTCTTCCAGGGTGTTCTTGAATTGCAGGGGCAGACAATTGTACTTTTTTCGTATTCTGCCAGTGTGATGGATGCTGGTGAAAGGGATCACAGAGAGAGATTATACCATTGACCACTTCCACCCACAAACACGCTACATGTTCAACCACATCCCCCCAAAGACACGCTACATGGTTCAACCACAATCCAACCACAAACAACACTACATGCGTTCAACCACATCCAACCACAAAACACACTACATGTTCAACCACATCCTCCCACAAAACACGCTACATAGTTCAACCACATCCCCCCCAAGACACGCTACATGGTTACAACCACATCCAACCAACAAAAACACACTACAGGTTCAACCACATCCCCCCAAAGACACACTACATGTTCAACACATCCCCCCAAAGACACAACTACATAGTTCAACCACATCCTCCCACAAACACACTACATAGTTCAACACATCCCCCCCAAATACAACCACTACATGGTTCAACCACATCCTCCCAAAGACACGCTACATGTTCAACCACATCCCCCCCACAAACACACTACCATGGTTCAACCACATCCCCCAAAGACACGTACATGGTTCAACCACATCCACCACAAACACCCTACATAGTTCAACCACATCCCCCCACAAACACACAACATGGTTCAACCACATCCCCCCACAAACAACACTACATGTTCAACCACATCCCCCCAAAGACACACTACATGTTCAACCACATCCCCCCAAAACACGCTACATGGTTAAACCACATCTCCCACAAACACACTACATGTTCAACCACATCCCCCCAAGACACACTACATGTTCAACCACATCCCCCCCAAAAACACGCTACAAGTTCAACCACATCCCCCCACAAAACACACAACATGTTCAACCACATCCCCCAAAGACACGCTACATGGTTCAACCACATCCCCCCACAAACACACTACATGTTCAACCACATCCCCCCCAAAGACACGCTACATGGTTCATACCACATCCACCCACAAACAACCACTACATAGTTCAAACCACATCCCCCCAAAGACACGCTACAATGTTCAACCCACTCCCCCAAAGACACCTACATGGTTCAACCACATCCCCCCCAAGACACACTACATGTTTCAACCACATCCCCCCAAAGACCACACTACATGTTCAACCACATTCCCCCCAAAGACACGCTACATGGTTCAATCAATCAATTTTATTTCATATAGCCCTTCGTACATCAGCTAATATCTCGAAGTGCTGTACAGACACCCAGCCTAAAACCCCAAACCTAGTAAGCAGGTGTAGAAGCACGGTGGCTAGGAAAAACTCCCTAGAAAGGCCAAACCTAGGAACAGAAACCTAGAGAGGAACCAGGCTAATGAGGGTGCCAGCCTCTTCTGGCTGTGCGGGAGATTATAACAGAACTATGCCAAGATGTTCAAAAATGTTCATAAGTGACAAGCATGTCAAATATTAATCATGAATAATTTAGTTCAAACCAACATCCTCCCCACAAACACACTACATAGTTTCAACCACATCCCCCCACAGACACACTACATAGTTCAACCACATCCTCCACAAAACACCCACATACATAGTTCAACCACATCCCCCCAAAGAACCGCTACATGGTTCAACCACATCCTCCCAAAGACACGCTACATGGTTCAACCACATCCACCCACAAACACACTACATAGTTCAACCACATCCCCCCCAAAGACACGCTACATGGTTAAACCACATCCTCCCACAGACACACTACATGGTTCAACCACATCCCACCACAGATACACTACATGGTTCAACCATACAAAAACACCAGCTCATATATATATATATATATATTTTTCTTTATTTCACCTTTATTTAACCAGGTAGGCAAGTTGAGAACAAGTTCTCATTGACAACTGCGACCTGGCCAAGATAAAGCAAAGCAGTTTGATACATACAACAACACAGAGTTACACATGGAGTAAACAAACATAGTCATTAATACAGTAGAATAACAAGTCTATATACAATGTGTGCAAATGAGGTGAGATAAGGGAGGTAAGGCAATAAATAGGCCATGGTGGCGAAGTAAATACAATATAGCAAATAAACACTGGAATGGTAGATGTGCAGTAGATGAATGTGCAAAGTAGAAATACTGGGGTGCAAAAGAACAAGATAAATAAATAAATACAGTAGGGGATGAGATAGTTGTMTGGGCTATTTACAGATGGGCTATGTACAGGTGCAGTGATATGTGAGCTGCTCTGACAGCTGGTGCTTAAAGCTAGTGAGGGAGATAAGTGTCTCCAGTTTCAGTGATTTTTGTAGTTCGTTCCAGTCATTGGCAGCAGAGAACTGGAAGGAGAGGTGGCCAAAGGAGGAATTGGCTTTGGTGGTGACTAGTGAGATATACCTGCTGGAGCGCATGCTACGGGTGGGTGCTGTATGGTGACCAGCAGGCTATGGTGACCTAGCAGG
>NC_036862.1:36215905-36217884 GCF_002910315.2 Salvelinus sp. IW2-2015
TTCTTGTAGTATGACCTGAGCAAGTGGGTTTGTGACGAGATGAAGCGAGGGCCAGCCAACGAGAGCGTACAGTCGCCAGTGGTGAGTTATTGGGCTTTGTGACAAACGGATGGCACTTGTGATAGACTGCATCCAATTTGTTGAGTAGAGTGTGGAGGCATTTTGTAAATGACACGCCGAAGTCGAGATTGTAGGATAGTCAGTTTACGAGGGTATGTTTGGCAGCATGAGTGAAGGATGCTTTGTTGCAAAATAGGAAGCTGATTCTAGATTTATTTTGGATTGAGAGAATGTTGTGCTTGAGTCTAAGGAGAGTTTACAGTTCTAACCAGACACCTAGGTATTTGTAGTTGTATGCTTATGAAATTCTCAATTATCATGGATTTATCGGTGAGTAGAGCTTCATGAGGTAGTCACCTGAATGCATTTCAATTAACAGAGTGTTTTGTTAAAAGTTAAGTTGTGGAAATTAATGCATTTGAGCAGTCAGTTGTGTATGTTGTGACAAAGTAGGGGTGGATACAGAAATAGCCCTATTTGTAAAAGACCAAGTTCCATATTTATGGCAAAGAACAGCCCAATAAGCAAAGAGAAACGACAGTCCATCATTTTAAGGACCGAGTCAAAAAAATGGAAAAAGAATATGACACCAGATCAAACCTGCCAAGAGAGGGCCACCCACCAAAACTCACGGACCAGGCAAGGAGGGCATGAATCAGAAAGGCAACAAAGAGACCAAAGATAACCCTGAAGGAGTTACAAAGCTCCACAACGGAGATTGAGGTATCTGTCCATTGGACCACTTTAAGCCATACACTCCACAGAGCTGGGCTTTACGGAAGAGTGGCCAGAAAAAAGCCATTGCTTAAAGAAAAAAATAAGCAAAAACGTTTGGTGTTCGCCAAAAGGCATGTGGGAGACTCTCCAAACATATGGAAGAAGCTACTCTGGTTAGATGAGACWAAAATTGAACTTTTTGGCCAACAAGGAAAACGCTTTGTCTGGCTCAAACCCAACACCGCTCATCACCCCGAGAAGTGAAGTATGCTGGTGGCAGCATCATGCTGTGGGGATGTTTTTCATCGACAGGGACTGGTAAACTGGTCTGAAATGAAGGAATGATGGGTGGCGCCAAATACAGGGAAATTCTTGAGGGAAACCTTTTTTCAGTCTTCCAGAATTTTGAGACTGGGATGGAGGTTCACCTTCCAGCAAGACAATGACCTAAGCATACTGCTAAACCATAACTCGAGTGTTTTAACCTGTTTGGGCTGCAGGGGCAGTATTGAGTAGCTCTGATAAAAGGTGCCCATTTCAAACGGCCTCGTACTCAATTCTTGCTCGTACAATATGCATATTATTATTACTATTGGATAGAAAACACTCTCTAGTTTCTAAAACCGTTTGAATTATATCTGTGAGTAAAACAGAACTCATTTGGCAACAAACTTCCTGACCAGGAAGTGGAAAGTCTGAAAACGATGCTCTGTTCTAGGGCCTGCCTATAAATGGGCATGATACGTATTAGTATACATGCACGTCATACACCTTTCACTAGATGTCAAGAGGCAGTGAGAGAAGAAATGGAGTGATTATCTTGGTCTGAGGTGGAATAAATCCTCTTGGAATGACGTGTCKCCCATTTCCTGTTTTCTGGAAAGTGCGAGGATGGACCTGGAATTGCCTTCTGGAAAGCTGTCGTTATAGGCGACTACTATCTCCGGCTTTGATTTTATTTGATACATGTMACAATATCATCGTAAAGTATGTTTTTTCAATATAGTTTTATTAGATTATTGAAATTTTTTCGGGACGTTAGGCGTGTTGCTTTGTCTGCGTATGTTCAGGAAGGAGAGCTTCGCGCCACTTTGCTAGCTTTCTGTGCTAATTGACTGGAGAAGAGGACGTTCTAAATCCAAACAACGATTGTTCTGGACAAAGGACCCCTTGTACAACATTCTGATGGAAGCTCATCAAAA
>NC_036862.1:36217909-36241616 GCF_002910315.2 Salvelinus sp. IW2-2015
CAAGAGGGCCCCACCAAAATCAACCAGGCAGGAGGGTTGTCAGAGGCCAACAAAGAGACCAAAAAACCCCTGAAGGATTAACAAGCTCCACCGAAGATTGAGGTATCTGTCCATTGGCCAACTTTTAAGCCATACATCCACCAGAGCTGGGCTTTACGAAGATGGCAGAAAACAGCCATGCTTAAAGAAAAAAAATAAGCAAAAACGTTTGGTGTTTTCCGCCAAACGATGTGGACTCTACCAAACATAATGAAAGTACCTCTTTAGATGGAAATTGACTTTTGGCCAACAAGGACCGGCTTTGTCTGGCTCACCACACGTCATCACCCGAGAGATGAGAATTGAGCATCATGCTGTGGAATGTTTTTCCATCGAAAGGACTGTTCTGTCCTGATGAGTATGGTCGTAAGATCTCAAATGGCCGGATACCAAACCCCCTCAAAAATACCTTTTAATTACCTACGAGGTGTAGAGAGAACACTCCCTTGACAGAGAATAGACACACAATGTCCAAGTGGAGTGTTGTCAGGTCCTTACACTTTGAGCATATATGCTCACGTGTGAACTGGTGATTAGCAAAATACGAGAAGGGTCACGTATGTGGAAAGAGCTATACATCCATAATGTATCCCGTAACACTCAAATTACCTCGTCGCAGAAACGATGGAAATTAGCACAATTGTATTATTCATAATAAAAAAATATCAAATATACACCAGTTACCAAGCATTTACCTCTTTGGATTAAAAAATAATGTAAATGACCTAGAGTAATTTGTCGAGTGACAAATCTAAACAATGCGGAACCGAAAAGTCAGATAGTCGATCGTTCTCTGAGGATCAATGATAAATGAACCATGTCATATTAACACTAAAATAGGTCCCCAAGTTTAACACATATAGAACTTAAAAATAATGGTACATCCCCTGAAGATGCTAAGCCTACCCTTATTAATTCCAAATAGCAGACTCACGAAGCTATCCGTGCCTGAAAGCCTGCAGACCAAGAGTACAACTGGTGAGTATAAACTAATGAGCAGAAAGAACCCTGCATCCTTTGCATCCAGATCAGCTAGCATAGATAAATATAATCAAGAGGTGGTGTTATCAGCATGCTGAACTCCATGTTGTTCTAATTTACCCTACTTTACATCTATGTAAGACTACCAAGTCAACCAAGTTTAACAGCTATCCACTAACGTCCTAAGTCTTGTATTCATTCAGATGCTTCTGTTTCAAGCATCCTGCACGATCTATGACATTAACTTATTCATTTGATTCTGCAATTTCTGCCAACAAAAATTTACATTCGCTTCTATCACGTCGAGCTCAAGAAAACTAGTATCACCGACCAATATAGTAGTGACAGCACGATTAACAAGCCATTATCAGCGTGTAACAACCTACACACTCACCTTGCCTGCTCGGACCGTCTGACTGGAAGCCAGAGACAACTATGTATGAATACATTGACTACAACCACCGAGTCTCTCCGTCCAAACTGACCTGCCGTTACTGAGCTATCTCTCACTACACTAACACAGCAGCATGGCTAGCCTCAACACATCACACAAACAGACTATTTTCGGTCCCCCTGAAGTGTATACCTTAGCAACTATTGCTCCTATGTCTGACTCATAGATATCTTTAGCACCACCGCTCGGGCCCAACTGTCACGCCTAAACAGTAATTGTTCTCTAATGCTACTCATCAGATTCATGGCAGTGCATCACCGTGCCACAAAACAAAACAAACACACCACACATCCGGACACACACAAGACCAAAATGATAAATTCGATAACACCTTTCTTGTCAAGAGCACTCTAAAAAATAGATACAATTCCAATGAGATACAGCCAGAACAGTTGAAGAGTGCTGGCCTTAAGTTTAGGAAGAAGATAAGGACGTTTTTAGTGAATCTTGCCATTCACTAATCTGATGAGCATTAACCTAATGACTAAAGATGGTAACAGGGACCTGTGCCACAGCCTTCATTCTCATCCCTGGTGTGGCCAAACATCTGTGGGTGTGATGGAGGGAAGTGGAAGTAAGATAGAGTATTGAATAAGATAAACGAAAATACAGAGTATGGCTGTGGGATTCAGGAGTGGGTGCGGATGTGAAGCAGAAACTCGGTGGCAGAGGTGAAATTGCGCCTTCGGAAAAGCTGTCTTTATAGGCACTAGCGTAGTATCTCTCCGGCGTTGATTTATTTATCATGTAACATTCAATCTATAAAGTTATGTTTATAATATATTTATTGATTTTTTCCCACGAGTGTGTGGCGTGTTCCTTCCTCGTGTTCAGGGCATTCCGCCCCCTTTCTGCCCTGGTCTCCGCTGTGTGGCGCAGAAGTATTGCGTAAGTGTGGGATGGCGGAGTGGGGGAGAACGAGAAGAGACTTCTATCCACCCGATGTTCTAGACAGCTTGTACATTCTGATGAGTATCAAGTGTTGGCAGACATTTTGATTGCCTAATTTCCTCTCGAGGTGTGCGCGATGTATATTGTCGTTGCTAGTGGGGGCGGAGCCTAACGTAGTGGGATCCTGGGCCCGGACGGTAGATGGACAGAGTCTGGTGGCGTTATGATTATTTTGATGTGAAGCTTGTGCGTAGGTGATCCCGGCACAGAGCACTGTAACGTGTGGGATGGGCAGAGAGTGTGCCAGAGTTGGAATTGCATTAGAGGTGAAGGCCGGACACTAGCGATGTATCTATCATTTCCACAACATGTGTACTTTTGTGCACGGAGCTCGTGAGATAAAATGTTTATGCTGCAATGATCTGGCTACCAAATAGTGAGTGTCAGATAAATATCCGGCTTTCGGAAAAATTTTCACTCCTTAGCAACAGTTGTGCGGACCAAAAATACATAGAGTGTATAAACCTGATGTTATAGGACTGTCATCGTATTAAGACCTTGCTCAGTGGGTAGTCCCTAGTCGGAATATTTTTGCCGTTAGTGTATAACCGACCTAACCTTCTTGCCTGCTGGAATGTCGTTGTCGGTTGGCGGTGGAGGCGGGATGTTTTGCTGGGTAGGTTGTGCGGAAGAAGCCCTAAAGGTATGAGAGAAGTAGGGCGACAATTGGTGTTTTCCGCCTGTTTAAAAAACTGATATATATTGGCTGGGCATCACAAGAGGTGGCCTGTCTTGATTTGCTGCACCATTGTATTTGTCAGCGAGAGGACAAATGTTTATGTGAGTAGGTGGTCTAGAGGTGGACTTATAGACGTTATGTTCTGTAAGATTAGAGCCATCTGCTTACGTAGCGTCGGTGGCTGTTTCTACGGTAAGCTTCAGGTAGCAGCGATGTCAAAACTCGATTTATACCTCAAATATGAAACTTTTCGAACAAAACTTATCTGTGTAACTTGTAGTAGCACTCCATCTGATGAGTGTTTCTTTGGTTAGTTAGTTGGACTTGGTAGAATTGTTGGTTTGTGCCATCTACCTTGCTGTGAAACAAATGTCTGTCTTTTGATGGTAAGCTAACATATAACGTGTGTTTCGCTTGGACTTAGTAGGGTGACTTGTACAGATAAGGCTGACAAGTTTTGACCAGATGGAAATTCACCAAGGGTGTGTTCTATCTTCAAATGCTGGTGTGTGTGAAGCTTGTGTAATAGAACCTGTCTATAGTGCTTGGCAGGCACGGTAGTGGCGGAGGATAATAAAGACTGGAATATGTGCCAGAATTTTCCGAGTAAGGCGCCTTTAATCCATTTTGCTCTTACAAAATTGCATATTAATAGTGGTTCATATCTGAGATAGACATCTCTAATTCCTAGAATGCGTGAACACCGTTCTAATTTGTGTTCTCCGTAGGGGATAGATTGTTAGAGTTTCTGGCCAGCACCTTCCCTGAGTAATGTCAAGGATATGCTCGTCATATGAATATACGTACCCACGTATCCCTGCGTGTCGGTTCGAGGTATGAGGGATATGTTTTGCATTGGTCTGTAGGATGCAGGTATTGTGTGTTGCTTTGAGGATGAGCCCCTGCTTGTACCCGAATTCCTCCGGATCGCCGCAAACGCCCATTCCTGGCCAGATGACCATTCCCTCCTTTTTTGCCGCTCCCTTACTCTCTCCGCCGCGCACAACTCGTGCACCCCTACCCTCTGCAGCTGCCTCTCCGAACCCTCTCCTGCCTTCATCACTATCTACCTTTCCACCTTCCGAAGCCTAACGATGAAGAAATATCCCACCATTATCAGTCCTCATGAATGTTTTTCACCTAAACCTTCATGTCCCCCACCCCCACCGTTCACCTCATGTATCCAAATTTAGTCTGTTTTTATGCATTCAAAATACTTTCTATACTATCTACCTCCACCTTCACTGCGCACCATCTACACCACATATGTGCATGTGGTTTCAGCTTGTTCGGGCTGGATTCGTCTGCCTCTCGAAAGCTATAGAGTAGATGATTTTACGTTGACAATCCTCAGTGAACATGCAGGTATCGCCTAATGAGAAGTTCCTCCTATCACGAACTCACTACTGACAAAGTAACCACTGTCCACTTGAGGCGCAAGTAACAGACCAATTTGTATTGATGGCTTCCAGTAGCGTCCAAGGGTGAAGAGGTGTGGATGGTTAGTGCGGCTAGAGGACCGTGGTGGGCGGTTGGGAGTCAGTCGCGTGAATGTGTGATGCCTATGGTGGCAACAAACATAGCGGGCAACATTTTGAGTTTGTTACGTGAGAAAGTAGTAAGAGACATTACTTATAATGGGTCTGAACAATCCCTTCTCTTCTGGATGGCCTGGAATGGATTCGTGTAGAAGTAGCGTGATCTAGAAGTATGACGTTATGTGGCTAATTATGGGGGTGGAGTATTGGTGCGGGGTCGAGATTCTTATTGGTCTTGGATGAGGATAATTTGGTTGACTGCGTATAATAGCGTATGGGGATCGTGGACCCCAGTAGTGATGGTTTGTCTCTAAAACAATTAGTCATGGGGTGAAGGTAGATAGTTAGGAGGAGCAGACAATAATTTTATCCAGACTGTCAATCTTAATGAGTTGTTCTTGGTGCATAGTATATATGGATGTGGGGTGCGGTTTGTCGGGATTGATGTGATTTTAGTGTGAAAAGGTGAGTGAACTGCTACGCAGTAACGAAACAGTGGAGGGAAGGATGCGCGGGAGGTTAGGTATAGGTCAGGTGGGAATACCACTAACGTGGGGACGTGTAGTGGTAGTGGAATATTGAGGAGAAAGTGGAATGGAAGAACGAACAATGTAGGGGGTCCTTGGTGCGTTATTTATGATGAGTTAGCAAGTGGAGGTAGGTTGGGTCTGTAGCGGTGGGTGATATCAGGTGGTTGGAAGTAGACAGTGTTTTAACCGGAATATGAGGATGATTGAAGGTATGTCGTGCGGGGTTAGTTAATGATGATAAGTGGAAAGGGTGAGAATCCAGTAATGTGCGTGGGGGTGGACGGTTGAGCTGCCTGGTTAGAAGTAGCATGACTTGGGGGTGGTCGAGGTAGAAAGTTAATAATACCTATCATTCATGTGAGTGAGTCGATGCTGAATGTATTAATTTAGGTAGTGGAGATTGTGAACGCAGAGCAGATAGTAAGAACGCCCGCGGACCGAATCACAGTTTATTGGCATGTCTCAACTTATCGCGTACATACACTTCGTCCCGTGGAAGTATTCTGTTGTTTTGTGTTTTTCTCCGGTCGAATGCACTGACGCCGGTATGTTGTTTCTGAGTTGGACGAATGTGATGCCAACCTGCGTGGTCGGGGAAGAGTTGCTGGTCAATCAATCTCTGCGTTAACACATACTATCCACACTTGCAATGACCACTTTTACCACCGCTCAGCCTCTCTTCTGATATAAAGTTCTACTCGCTACCATCCACCATATCCCTATCCCCTACAATAATACCTACCAACCATATACCCATCCACTACTCTAAGTCTCTCTTGCCGCCCTAGGCTTGACGTGGGCCTTGAAGTGTCCGTCTCCATTCACATAACGCTGTTCTTACCGACGTGCTACACGCCTGCTCCTTTTCCCCGCTACTATCCTCCCACCAGGCACACGACTCCTTCAATTTATCTCAACGGAGACTCACACCGAACCACACATTCCTCTTTACCATAGAGCTTACCTCCACTCTGGCCCAATTACCACTGCTACCTTCCCGCTACCCCTTCACACTCACCTCGCACGAGTTACCCCTACCTATATACCATCCTACCCCACATCTTTAAGCTCACTTCGAGTTCCAACCGCCACCTTCCGTCTACTCTTACCTTGCGCGACTCAAATGACTTTTCTACCACAATTCTGACCACTATCCTCCACCAACTCTACAACACTGACCTCCCACCCCACTCAACCGACACCGTCACAATCCTCTCTCTCATACACTAACCTCCACCCGGAGCCATCTACGCGCAGCTCCGACCTGCCACTCCGCTTGAGCAAATTAAGCTGAACCCGGTTGCCATCCAAGCACGCAGTAGCCTTCTACTAACTGGCACACCTTCGCACCGAGCCCACCGACTAAAGCCTTCCAACCCCACCACGACAATCTTTATCCACACCTACCACTTAAGAGAACTTCTCACACCACCGCGCGTACCAAACTAGCAACTCCCCGCACAACGCGCCACCTGCTCCTTTCTACCGTCTACCCTCCGACCTCCTATCAAACTACCACAAGCTGACATCATCATCGTGTTAGCAATAATAAGCTATCTTGTAGGGACGGTGGGAGGTGAGGTTGAATATGGATAGTGGAGTATAAGTGGCTTGAAATCCCATGAAACCCAAAATTACCACAGGTAGGCTTTTATGTTTTTTTTGGTTTCTGGGATTCTTTGTTTGCACAATAAGAAAAACATAGTTTTTTGGACATTTTCCTCAGTCATCTTACAATGTTCTGGTCAGTGTGCATTTCTTGCGGTGCTATGTACCGTAGTCAACCTTTTCAACATTGAGTTATCTACTCGACAAACGAGCCAACAGGCTATGGTCCATGATAACACCAATTTATCTCCTTGTTTGTAATATCTCGAGGGGGGAGCGCAACAAATAGTCACCCACAAGTGTGATGGCGCATACCAGCGAAGACAATGCCTGGTGATGGAATAGAAATTAACAGACTCTACCTTAAATATTTGACGAAATGGTCCCACTTTAATTATACTACCAGAGTTTTAAGGGAAAGAGCGATCTGTGTAGAGAGGAGTTCATCCCGGCTATGTTCCACAGACTGCTCATGCATTTTATGGTGATTTTCCTGTTCTCCATAGGTTAACATGGTTATAAAAGAGAAGGTTAGAACTTTAAAAGGGGTGTAGCGTGTATTATCTGTATGAGTTGAGTTATTGTATTGTATTTCATATAAGGATGATAAGAAAGTATATGTCTGTGTGAGATATGTTGTGTGTTGTTAGTTGCAGATACATTAGTCAGAGTTTGGAGTCGCGATATCAAGCATGTGCGCATTCTTGGTATAAAAAAGGATGATAGTACACAAGAACCTAAATCGTTGAGGATGAAGGACAATTGACAAGGTGAATCAATTTAGCGCAGAACAGGAAGTACAATAAGATGTAGGAGTGGTCGTAAGTGATGGCTGATAGGCGAGAGGAATGTGTATCACAGACGGTGTAGAAAAGATTTTGTCAATAACCTGGTGAGAGAAATACGTGAGGGAGAGGGTTGGGTGGCAGGAAATAGCGGACTGAAACCGAGTACCGCTTCCTACCATGGGATAGTCCATCGCTAACATAACTAATATAAGACAAAGGAACGAGAACACGACTAAGAGCCAACCAGCATTAACACAAGCAGAAGATATATGTGTCTGAATATGTAAATAGTCCAGAGAATACATGGTCGAGAGAAGCCATCCCTCTTCTTCGACTCAATGCAATGTATCTTCTGTACAGATCGTATGCCAAATGCTGCTAACTCTACACAGACAGTTTATCCGCATCTTAACCTGATATAGAACCACTGCACCACTGCGCATTATCCACACATCGCACTACCTCGCCAACAACCACGTTCCCACATCTTCCGGAGCCCCAGCTCCCGCGCACCTTCTCTAGGGTCCTTCGAGTTAGATTCATTGATAATAAGATTTCCTCCTGTAACGTCCCTCATATTCTTTTATAGAAGTACATTACATTCTAAAGACATGATTCCACCTCTGAGTTAATCCAACTGTTCCACACACAGCCGCTAGTACAACACACTGACGCACGACCGCTCTTACGAAGAGCAGTCCATAGAGAGACCTAAGGCATGAAACCTAACATACAATACCACAACATAGAGACACTGAGACACATCACAGCCGCACACAAATGACAATCAACCAACAAACCAACACTAGTGTCGACAAACCTACAGCGCACACACACTACACTGTCCAGGCGCACAGACCACCTACATCGATTCCGTCAAGTTCGGCTCTAGGTAACGCCCACAACAGAGTTGTCTCGAATAAACCTACGCCTCCACCTCCGCACCCTGAACCTTAGCTCACACCCATCGCGCCCTCCATCCGATATGAACCTGGCATTAAACCTCAAGCCCATCACCATAACAGATGTCTTCTAGTCTGACAGTAGTGAGATTAAGTACGAGCAGAAGGCCGTACCTGAACCACTCATACTAGCGCTGCCTTTCTGCTTCGATAGTAACGGTTTAACCACAACGCTCCGCTGTACGTGTCTAGTGAGGACTAGAGTGCAACGAAGAAGAGTTTCTTTGCTGTATCTCGACAACCTACCACGCAGTCCAGCACCAGCGCCACATCAATCATCATATTACTCAAATAGTCCCACATCATTGGCGCCCCGATCAGACAATATTAGTGGAGTATCATCTTCGCTGTCACGGCCACCAGTTCCAAGCGACCCCACGCCAGTCTGCCTTGCAGGGGACAGAACCATTGCCTACACCATCATCTTCTCATCTTCGATCTCTATCTGTCAACAAATACCACTCTAACTCCAATGTTACCTCGAGCCTACCTGCCACCCAGAGCCCAACCGCGTATCAGCACCGCCGACGCCACCCACCGTGCTTTGTGTGCACTGTCTCTCAACCGTGTATGCCAATGCAACTCCACATCTCTCCAAGCTACAACCTATTCCTGAAGCTACTACACACCACTGACCACACCAAGTAACGCAACACACGTAGCCGCGACCCCCACACGCCTTCTGTCAACTCAGATCAGGAAAGTGAAACCGGCGTAATCCACTTCTAGCATCATTTGGCCATTACCACTATCTTAGATTCTACGACCACACTAATCTCTTCAACCCTAACCAGGTCGCGAGACCACCTCCGCACACAACTAGACTGCCTAGAACCTGACCTGGCAAACGTCAGATCCGTATCGAAGCGAAGCTACACACTCAATAGACAGCGTGACGGCTACTCAAGACATTTCTAATACTCACCTTGAGCATTCACACACAGTCAACGCGAATCTACTTCAGCGCAGTCGACTCGGTGTAGATTTAATCTCGTCCCTTGAGCGAGACATGTGAACAGTGAATACTCACTAAAACTGAAAAGTGCAAGAGGATACTCCAATGTTGGCTGTAATTTTGAGAAGTGTCAGAATCTGATATGAATGGAAGATATGCCGATGTCGACACAAATTTTTAAATGTAGCTTTTTGACAATGTTAACAATACGAACTAACGCCTACCATCTTCATGACCTATGACGGTGCTTCCACATGCACTAGTGTAAGGATGACAGAATTCTACACACCACAAAGATTTTATACTTTCTGCAGTGGACGTAATCTCCATACTATCTTTACCTAAGACTTTCGTTATCAACTATAAGCGAAGTTGAGAGACAGTAATCTTAATTGAGTAGGGTTAGTCCACATATTTAGTGAATATATTGTTCCATAATACAACTATATAGTAAAAGTCTAAAATAACGTATTAAGTTCTAAGCTCTTAAGTGATTGAGTGGATCATAGATCTCACTGACTATGTGTATGTCCTTTATTTTTGTTTTTATTTGTCTGAATCTTTGAAAACTATAACATGAATGGTGAGAGTAGAAATAACTGTCTTAATCGTGAGATCTAAGTGATTAGATACGATGTATTATTATTCTCTGAATAGAGAGAAGATATGTATCTTATAGGAGATTACGATGACGTGATGTAGTTAGTATGGTTATCTTGGACCAGTTAGTACTGCCACGACCTACTGGCCATCATCAATCTTGCGAAGCATCTGAATATAATGAAGATGGATATACATACAATATATACTGTAACGTTACCCAGGGGTGTACTAACAGCACTGAACACCCATGTCAGACATGTCCATCTAAACGATGTTAATAGACAACACTACAGGGATTACACCCACTAGACCTTTTCCTACGTTCTATTGTGTTAGTGTGTGACAGAGGCTACAATGATGGGATCGCTGTATGTCAATTGCATCGATTAGTGTGTAGTAGGGGTCGTAGTACATATGAATTGCCATCCAGAATATAGTAAGAAACGTGGTTAGACCATACCGCGTCCATCGCATATAGCATGGTGAGTTAAGAATGACGAGAATGGAGTACTTTACTGTATTCTCTGTGGCTTAAATACGGGTACCGAAACTTTTGATAAGTTAATCACTTACTTCTATGATCCAAGCCAGAGGTTCACGAAACACATTGCAGTGTGATGGGTAGCGTGATACAGCTGGGTGTCTTATATAATACGGTCGCTCAACCAACGAAGGATACAGAGCGTCAATTATCCATGCTTACTTACGAGTAATAGAATAATCAAATTGTGTGGCATCATGGCAATTACAAATTGAAAAGTCATTAAGTACTATCGAGGACTGTGAACATCCTAACGTGATACTCCTGTCGGATTATATAATAAGAATTAAGCTAAATTGGACGAGATGCTATTTAGCGTTAAACTACGTTGGTACGGAATACATTACTTATTATACGATATGAGTACGAATCAGACACTACTTCATCAGTGAATACAGAGGATCGACAAAATTGGGTAATAAACCCCTAGGTGTGACACAATATCAACGAGGTATAACTATCAGCATATGCTAGACTGATCGAAATTAATCAGATATCTTGGGTTTATACTCAATATCTCTTCGCTCTCAGTTTGTACTTCCTTTGGCTCTGCTAGCGGTCTACAACGCTAGTCTAAATTACTGTATTCAGAGGTTACTGGTTAACTAATTGAACATATGTAAAGTATTTCGATTCCAGGGGACCATATTTAATATATGGATGAGGACCTAGCACTATTGCTTATATAATATACGTCTTGTTCAATTTTAAATGTCAGAGAGGACACATCACACATGTATTACTTCTTCATACTATTAGTTCTCTATAATTATGCGTCAAATACAGTGACTATTTCTACTTTAACTACTAAAGAGGTACTTATATGTACTGTATCACCAAAGAAGAAATGCTTTGGTAAACTGGTGAATCTTTGATATTTTATTTATATTGAAAATAGCAAAGAGTGTGAGTGACTCAAATCCATGTCTGTTAAACAAGTCATACTGCTCGATGTATCTACATTAATAGTGAGGCGGTCGTCATCTACGGTGTTTGTTTGAGTAAGAGTACAGTGGGCTTGATCCATCATATATATTTGCTACTCCTCCATACTGTGGCTGTGGGCAGATATTGTTCTTTGTATGCTTGCTGAAGTGATATGGATGTTTCTGTCTTACATAACCTTGTAGATTAAGTAGGGAGTAGTGATTTGGTATGGTTGGTCATGTAATTGACATATCAAGATTATCATTCAAACTATACGACTTAAGGCCACTTTGAAGATCATTTAATGCTATTAGGAATAGTGTATAAATATTAATGTGAGAACAATACGAAGAATCTGATGACTATTATGGAAAAAATAATGACTTTGTGATGCTTGTGGGGGCTTGCAGCGGTGAGGAAGCGAATTCTACCCCAATCTACCCGAAATCGTATTACTCATTACTGTAAGTTAAACATCTCGTAGGTTTTGACATAGCATAATTTTACTGAGTAAATGCTGGCACAGTCGTCTTGGATAGTGGTCTCTATTAGTCGACGTGGCAGCAGTAATTCTAGTGCATCTGTGTAATATTGTGTTTGTATCTCTCTTCATGCCTTCTAATTAGTGCACGGAATATATCTTACTCATGCTTTCGTTACGAGTTTGATGGATATGCACGAGTTATGATGGTCACAGCAATCTTAACTAGCTATAACCAACAGCTTTCGGCCTTGAAATTGGTAGATTGATTTGGGTCGTTAAGACCTTAGGCGCCATTTCCAAGACATTCACAGATGTTTCACCTTAAAATTCTCTCTGCTGAGCTTTATACCGACGTCGTACCACTTATTGACAAATCGCATTTTCTTCAATGATGACAGGCGGCAGAAATTGCGAGCAGGGAAGTATATTGTAGACTATATATTAACTTTACACACAGTTAAAAGGCGGGGTTGAATAGGGGCTAACGAATCTGCGTGAATTCTTTCTAGCTATCACTACGTGATGAGCAACTATTATTCCAGTGCTCATGACTTATGAGGTGGAGGAGGTGCAGAACTGCATAAATTTATTCATTAAATTTCTAGATTTGTCTTTAAAAAGCTATTTATACACAATTAACAAGTCCATACAGCATATGGGGAATAAGTGTGAGAACAATTACTGTCTGGAATTCAAACGCGAAACAACTAGAGCTCCGACTTTTTAATATTGGGTATTACAGGGTAAGAAAAATATGAATCTATTACTAACCACTCACCGAATGAGAGTACTGGTATGCGACTATCTTCTTAATAGTCCCAGCAAGAATTTGATGTGATACTCTCAAGAGCTATGCGACTTATTATATATGTACGAAACCATATTTAAGAGTACGAATTACATGAATAGTATACCAGTACTAATAACCTAATAGATAATTCAATCTGTCTACATTATAGATTGACAGTCTGACGAAACATGAATTGATGTGTGCTTTTCATGTGGGTTGATTATATTGGCATTATTATTTAGTTAATATTTAAATTGTTGAAAAATGTGCATATTATTGGCTATTAAAATTCATAAAATTACATTTCAGGCTGTATCGTATATAGTCTCAGAGAATTATGCACCCTATAAGCGAGCCTCAACAGTACAGTATCTAGCTCAACGGGCTATAAGTAAGAGCGAGATATCAACGTCATTATAATATTCTATATCTGTAGATTTTGTTTGTTTTTGGAGATACATATACTGGTCATAATCAATATATTTGTATTAGTACAGAGATTCTGGTGATTGCGCAGGACATGATTTACTCGATATTAGGATTAATAATGTAATGAATCTACGTTGCAAGAAGCAATGGCTTAGCCTTATGATAGCATGTTATGCGGCCATAGAGAGCCGACACATCTTGGGGCCCGGTAGCGAACCAGTGTGAACTAATACACTAACAGGAGAATTTAATTCAGATATAATAATAATCTATGTATAAATGGCGGTGCTTTACTTATTAGGCTACGATCTATTTCTCATTACAGATATTTGAGTGCAATGGTTTATTCTCTTGTTCCAGTATGGAGTCGGTCTTTGTTATGGTGTAGTTACAAGTGATGCGCAACCTGTATTTCTCAGTTCGTATCTGACTTCGACTTATCACATTTGACACTTGTTGATAATCGACTAAGCTCTCTAGGTTAAGATTAGTATCACAAACAAAGAGAAGTCAGAGAACGGAGCAGCATGTGTCTAAAATCGTCCAAATTAAATAAATTAAATTCCTACATACTGATATCATTCTGATTTAAAAATGCATATTTATGAAAAATACAAATAACCAATGGTAAATACGAATGGATGTAAGATGGTGCTCATTAGTATCAACATATAATTCACCCTCTACCTGAGATGATTATATCCACGTCGCAAAGTGACCTAGCAGCTAGGACAGAACGACAAACGAGCTCCTCATTAGTCTGCGTGTCGCTTCTATGACGTCCGGATTGGACTACTGTACGCATCAAAAAGATAGCTAGTCTAACCTAACAAGTATCAGTTATCCAATTAAACTTGAATTGTATATATGTGACTGTCTTCTAATCCCCTCTTGACACGGCTATGAGCAAGGAACATTCACGAACGTTAACGTATATGAGTCTCTTTACGAATACATTGTGATTTGTAAAATTTATCTCATGATCATATTGTTTGGCATAACGTATAGAGAAGCGATGCAGTAACTTTCTGATCACTATTTGTACTTTTACATAGTATCATGGAATATAAGAGTATGCATACTCAAAATGTATCTTATATTAGAAGGATCGCATACTCTTCAATGATAAAAAATGATAGAACGGTTTAAAACCTAATAGTAATGAATTTTTGTTTTCATCAACTATTTATTAATATTAATATGCAATTAGTCTGAGGAAATGAGCAAATAATATTATGTAGTAAGCGATGTCACCTCGTGCTTTAGAACAATAGTCGGCGATCATGTGACTTATGTCGTGCTGAGGATATTAGATCCCTGAATGCGGCACTCTCTCCTGCCAGGCCATTAACAGGTTGTGAACCAGATATGAAGTCCTTGAATTGACCAGGCATTGAAAAGGTACTGAAACACTCTGCTAAGTGTATACAGCAGTCACAACATGTGTGCGAATTTTAAATGTTGAACAGCAGAGTATATCTATCCTCACCGCTGATTTCAGGTAATTGTTAACTAGATAGTACCTTTTATCTGTTACGAGCTCGTACCGATCGCAGAGAGAGTATCGAGATAATATAAGAAGTGACAGGACATTGATGACAGCACGGAGACTAGTCTGCTGATGGCATAAGATAGCACAAAACTCCAGTGGAGCTAATATATATATTCCTCAAGATCCGAACCAAAATTCCTTTAACGAATAGAACATACTTGCTCAGTGACTCTAGCTCCGCTAATTTTTTTGATATATTAATATACAAAATGTTTCACACAATAGAATCTTATGTTTTGTTTTTCGAACAAATGATTGCTATTGATGGATGGAAGTCTATAAATACATTATTTGTACATCTAGCTTACTCATATCACACCAATACGACGTCAGAATATGATATTAGCACCCGATATCTAGCCAGCAAGAATAAGTAATTTTATCGAGACAACACAATAGTTCATTGAGATACCTAAGTAGAATGCAGAGTTCTATCAGAAAGAATCTATTTGGAAGTAAAAGATTGACATGGTGGAACAGCAAATGAAAGACAGGCATACTAAGTGAGGTTCCATCCCAGAATTTTAATTGATTATGATGAGAAATTAGCAGTTACAGGAACATCTATATGTAGTGTGATTAGGACATCTATTTATGTGACTATTATACTTTTAACTAAATAGCCAAGATATTAGCGACATATTGTACGACTATTTTCCCTAGGTCATATGCAAGAGTGAGTTGAGCTGAATTCATATGTACCACACAGGGTTCTATATATGAAGTAATATTTTTTTGAACATAACAATCTTATAGAAGACCGCTTCATACATGTATGATCATTCCAGATAAACATCAGGTTGAGTTATAAGTCACAGTACTAGCTTATACTTTTATCTTTCGTAATTGTAATTAATGTGGGCATATGTGTAGAAGCAAAATCTTTTTTCCCACCTATCATAATATCTCCTATTAGTTCAGTTCATGACCTCATTCATAATTGGCGTTTGACCATATTAGCACACGTGTATTGTTTATTATGAGATCTTCCATGACTGAAACAATACTATTTGTAAGTAGTGATATGGATACATCGATAGATCTTAAGTGACTAAATCCTCTAGATGTTAGAATTCTAAAATATCATACTTCATTTACGACAGAAGTCTTACTTAGTAATATATTGCTGTCATGATGAGTATGAGATTGCGCGCGATAAGACCTAGTGGCCCGGAAATCTATAATATCATTATAACACAAGTTGTGGCGACAGTGAGTAGGTAATATATGTAAGCTATAATACGCATTTACAACAATATGATCTTACTACTTAATAGATTCAAGCTTCCGGTGATTCTCAAGTACCTGTACGGTTGTACTAAGAGGAATATGTACATCCTGATCTCTAGGTAATTTCAATCTGTTGTTAGATTAGGCGTCCTCTGGCGTCCTATCATGATTGTTATTCAAAGATAAGCATAGGCAAAGTGTCCGAGATGTGCTCTCCTTCTGCGTGTGTGTATACATTACGCAGGAACAAAGCAACTACGGGCTCGTAGAGCGAGTTCCGAAAAATTTCAGTATATCAAGTCTATTAACATAAAACTATATTGGAAAAAACATACTTTACGATGATTATTTGTCATCAGGATATCAAATTAATACCTGCAAAGCCGGTAGCTGATAAGAGTTTAGATCGCCGTTAATATTAGAGCGATCATCCTATTCACAGGAAGGTGCATTACCGAGGAGTTCTGATCTGCATCGCTCACTTTCAAGAAGAACCATGGTGAATAACCTTCAAGGTAGCTGGTCTACACGTCTGATGGTGCGCATAGAGTGTGATAACATTTGCGCACCTGGCAAGACGCAGAGAGAAGTAATCGATCTCATTTTCTCTGTTCGTCTCACTGCCTACGTGTGACAGATGCTAGCAGAAAGTGGATGTAATTAACTGATGCATATGATATTATCTAAATACTGTATCAATGACCTCATTCTTTATATGTCATGCGCGCTAGTGATATATGACAGAGTGTATGCTTTCTCAACTTTCCATCTTTTCTTCTTGTCAGTGATAATTTATGTGTAGAGATGAGTTCTTTTTACGTGCAGTCATGAATAGTAACATGACATATATAACTTGGTTTAGAAACTAGAGTATGTTATTATTCTTTATCCAATAGTTAATAATAATTAATTATATGTAATTATCTATTGTTAATGATTACTTATAGTGTTATTTTTTATTAGTGTATTGGTGTATAATGTTACAAGTCTAAATATATTGAGTACAGCCGTTTTTTGAATGTATTAGTGGCACTTGCCTACTATTATCAGAGCTATAGCTCATAATCTGGCCGACTTGTCTAGGAGCCTCTAAACATGTGTTTAATATGAAACCGAGATTATATGTATTGTAGGCAGATATAGTGCGGTATGATCATTGTCTGTGCTAGAAGTGTTAACTCCATCTCTTAGTGTTCTCATCCTGAATATATAATGGGAATGATGATACGGAAAAATAGGTTTTCCCCAAGAAGTTTCGCCTTGATATATATATGAGTCTACGCAACCCTGAATACGATTCCTTGGCGATTTCAGACCAGTACAGCCCTTGTTCGTTGAAATTATTACATCTCCTCTATCGAGGTCGAGTGATTGCTCTGCCATCACGGTAGCATTCTAATCATCTTCTCGTGTTAGTGTCAGTGTACGATCGTGTTCGTTTATGACCATACATACATGTGCTTCATCTCTTGTTGGTCGCAAAGTGCTTTCCAACATTAGTTGCTTCATACTGATACCACGTGAAGGGTTAGTCTGTTAGTTATGTTTGTAAGGTGTGATGTTTCTTTCCGCACGATGCTTTTGGGACGAACACCAAATCTGATATTTTGCTTATAAATTTAGTTTTATCTTGTTCTTAACAGCAATTGTCTGTATTGATATATGCTCGTCATGCTCGTATGCCGTTTAAGATGCCCAGCTCTTGTGGCAGTGTAGATGGCCTAAGGTAGTGATTCTTCATATGGATTCATATATATGCTACAAACCTTGCGTTCCCTGTGTTGTGGAGCTGTAATATAAGCACTCCTTCCAGGTAATTCTTAGTAACTCGTTTGGTCCTTTCTACATTGCTAGTGCGGCCTCCTTGCCTGCCCTGAGGTCCAGTGGAAGTTTTCGGTGGGGGTTGGTCCTCTCTTGAGTACTCCCTTTGTTCTCGTCTGCTACCTAGATGGTGTTATGGAGAATGTTTCCGAATATGTAGAGAGTTCACTCTACACAAAAACTTCGAGATATCGGACAGGCGAAGACATGATGTAGAGCTCTATCGAGTATACAACAACAAGTAGAGACAAAATTTGGAATGAACCAAGGAGTTACACCATAGCGCTTCCATCCAAATCTCGTGGAATAAGAATTGATGCTGTGATGTAGTTTCTGTACATAATGGTGTGGAAATTGTGGTGTTTAGCTGTGATCAACATATAGGACCCAACTTTAGTAGCCATGACCACTGTGACACAGGTAGACTGTGACATTTTGAGCGGTGTTCAGGATAAATGAGTCGCGAGAATAAGATTAGCCATTTACTTGTAAGAGGTAATATAAATAGAGCAAAAACGTTCTAGTTGGTGTACGATCCAGATAACGTGCATTGTAGTTGAATTCCGTCTACCAAACTTGATTCTAGGGAATAAAGCTATCTGTGGTGGCTCAGATATGGAATGCAGCTTACTCATGATTAATAGGGACAAATGACGTTTTGGCCAACAGATGGAAAACGCTTTGTCTGGCTCAAACCCAACACCGCTCATCACCCCGAGAAGTGAAGTATGCTGGTGGCAGCATCATGCTGTGGGGATGTTTTTCATCGACAGGGACTGGTAAACTGGTCTGAAATGAAGAATGATGGGTGGCGCCAAATACAGGGAATTCTTGAGGGAAACCTTTTTCAGTCTTCCAGAATTTTGAGACTGGGATGGAGGTCTACCTTCCAGCAAGACAATGACCTAAGCATACTGCTAAACCATAACTCGAGTGTTTTAACCTGTTTGGGCTGCAGGGCAGTATTGAGTAGCTCTGATAAAAGGTGCCCATTTCAAACGCCTCGTACTCAATTCTTGCTCGTACAATATGCATATTATTATTACTATTGGATAGAAAACACTCTCTAGTTTCTAAAACCGTTTGAATTATATCTGTGAGTAAAACAGAACTCATTTGGCAACAAACTTCCTGACCAGGAAGTGGAAAGTCTGAAAACGATGCTCTGTTCTAGGGCCTGCCTATAAATGGCATGATACGTATTAGTATACATGCACGTCAATACACCTTTCACTAGATGTCAAGAGGCAGTGAGAGAAGAAATGGAGTGATTATCTTGGTCTGAGGTGGAATAAATCCTCTTGGAATGACGTGTCCCCATTTCCTGTTTTCTGGAAAGTGCGAGGATGGACCTGGAATTGCCTTCTGGAAAGCTGTCGTTATAGCGACTACTATCTCCGGCTTGATTTATTTTGATACATGTGACAATATCATCGTAAAGTATGTTTTTTCAATATAGTTTTATTAGATTATTGAAATTTTTTCGGGACGTTAGGCGTTTGCTTTGTCTGCGTATGTTCAGGAAGGAGAGTCTCGCGCCACTTTGCTAGCTTTCTGTGCTAATTGACTGGAGAAGAGGACGTTCTAAATCCAAACAACGATTGTTCTGGACAAAGGACCCCTTGTACAACATTCTGATGGAAGCTCATCAAAAGTAGGACCCATTTTATGATGCTATTCATATATCTGTCGAACTGTGTACTATTAGTTTTGGGCCCAGGTTTTGGGCACTATCTCGCCATAACGTAAGCCTTATGTCGTAATGAAGTTATTTTTAGAATTCTAACACTGCGATTGCATTAAGAACTAGTGTATCTATCATTCTCTATACAACATGTATTTTTTGTCATGTTTATAAATAGTTATTTGGTCAGAATATGTGAGTGTCAGATAAATATCCGGACGTTGTGCTGTAAAATGATTTCAGCTCTAAATATGCACATTTTCGAACAAAACATAAGTGTATGTATAACCTGATGTTATAGGACTGTCATCTGATGAAGCTTATCAAAGTTAGTCAAAAATTATATATCTTTTGCTGGTTTGTTACGATCGCTAACTTTTGCTGCTGGGAAATGCTTGTGTTTCTGGCTATTGTGGTAAGCTAATATAATGCTATATTGTGTTTTCGCTGTAAAACACTAATAATAATATTGGCTGGAATCACAAGATGCCTGTCTTTCATTTGCTGTCCACCAGTATTTTTCAGAAATGTTTTATGATGAGTATTTAGGTATTTGACGTTGGTGCTGTAATTACTCTGGCTGCTTCGGTGCTATTTCTGACGGTAGCTGTGATGGTAGCAGCAATGTAAAACTGATTTATACCTCAAATATGCAAATTTTCGAACAAACATACATTTATTGTGTAACATGTTATAGGACTGTCATCTGATGAAGTTGTTTCTTGGTTAGTTTGGTTGGATCTTGGTTAGTTATGTTGGTTTTGTGCATGCTACCTGTCTGTGAAAAATGTCTGTCCTTTTTTATTTTGGTGGTGAGCTAACATAAATATACGTGGTGTTTCGCTGTAAAACATTTAAAAAATCGGACATGTTGGCTGGATTCACAAGATGTTTATCTTTCAAATGCTGTATTGTATCTGTGTTAAAGCCTTTATGGCTGCAGGGGCGTATTGGAAAAAACTGGAAAATATTGTGCCAATTTCAACGGCTCTTAATCAATTTTTGCTCTTACAATATGCATATTAATATTAATTTGGATAGAAACAATCTCTAGTTTCTAAAAACCGTTCTAATTTTTTCTCTGAGTGGTACAGAAGTCATTTGGCAGCACTTTCCCTGACAAGAAGTAAATTTCAGAAATCTAGCTCGCTTCAACGTTATGCTATACATGTCATTATACGAAGACCCTACGTACACTCCGTACGCCTTGCTCTGGTGTCAAGAGGGTATGAGAGAAGAAAATTTATGTGAAATCTTGTTCAGAGGTTGAATAAGAGCATTTTCTTGTGAGTTGACACGACACTTCCGGAAGTCTGAAGCGCGCGACTTGGAGTGATATTGCGTTCTGTTTTCTGCTGTTTTGGACGGGAAACAATCTCCGGCTGGGTTTTTTATTGATTAAATGAGACCATATCATCGTAATGTATGTTTTTTCAATATAGTTAATCAGATTATTTGAATTTTTTTCGGGAGTTTTGCCGTGTTCCGTTCTTCTGACTTTTTTTACGTTGGACAAATCCCTGCCAGTCGACCAGTGCCAATGCTAAGTGAAAAGGGAAAGTTGCCATCCTGACTCCAAACAACGACTCATCTGGACAAAGGACACCCTGATCAACATTCTGATGAAAGATAGCCAAAGTAAGACCGCAATTTATAATTTATTCATATATCTTGTCGTGCATGTCAACTGGTCGCGGGCGCCCAAGTGTCTGTCTGGCTATTGTGGCTATTGCCAACATAGCGCTACATTTTGTTTTCGCTGTAAAACATTAATAAATCGGAAATATTGTCTGGAATCACAAAATCCTGTCTTTCAATTGCCTGCACAGTATGTATTTCTCAATATGTTTTATGATGAGTAATTAGTTATTTGACTGGTTTGTCTGTAAATGTTATGGCTGCTTCTGGTGCAATTTCTGATTGTAGCTGAAATGTAATTTATGACTTATACCATAAATATGCACATTTTTCAAAAAAAACATATGCTATACAATAAATATGTTATCAGACTGTCATCTTATGAATTGTTTCTTGGTTAGTGGCTAAAATATCTTTTTTTTGGTCGAATTATGATAGCTATGACGGAGTAAAAAACTGATGGAGTTAGAAAAGTGCTCTCTTTTGCTGAGCGTGGTTAGCAATAGATTTACATATTTTGTCTTCCCTGTAAAACATTTAAAAAATCGACATGTTGCTTGATTCACAAGATGTCTACCTTTCATATGCTGTATTGGACTTGTTAATGTGTGAAAGTTAAATATTTTAACAAACTAGTTTGAATTTCGCGCCCTGCACTTGAGCTGGATGTTGTCATAAGTGTACCTGTGTCGGGATTGCAGCCCAAACAAGTTTTAATGTTGTGAAAGTTAAATATTTCTAAAAAAATATATTTTGATTTCCGCCCTGCACTTGAGCTGGCTGTTGTCATAAGTGTACGACGTCGGCTGCAGCCAGAAGAAGTTTTAAGGGGAAACATTTGAATGTCTTGGAATGGCCTAGTCAAAGCCCAGACCTCAATCCAATTGAGAAGCTGTGGTATGACTTAAAGATTGCTGTACACCAGCGGAACCCATCCAACTTGAAGGAGCTGGAGCAGTTTTGCCTTGAAGGATGGGTAAATATCCCAGTGGCTAGATGTGCCAAGCGTATAGAGACATACCCCAAGAGACTTGCAGCTGTAATTGCTGCAAAAGGTGTTTCTACAAAGTATTGACTTTGGGGGGGTGAATAGTTATGCACGCTCAAGTTTTATGTTTTTTTGTCTTATTTCTTGTTTGTTTCACAATAAAAACATATTTTGCATCTTCAAAGTGGTAGGCATGTTGTGTAAATCAAATGATACAAACCCCCTCAAAAATACCTTTTAATTCCAGGTTGTAAGGCAACAAAATAGACAAAATGCCAAGGAGGGTGAATACTTTTGCAAGCCACTGTATATACTACAGAGTAGAGACATATGACACTCACTGCCTTGTTTCAGAACATGGAAATTGAGCACAATTGTATTTTCATATAAAAAAATATCAAGATTCACCAGTTACCAAGCATTTCATTCTTTGGTATAAAAAATAAGTAAATGAAAGTAAGAGGACAATATCTAGAGAACAATGCAACCGGAAAGTCAAATAGTGTGATCGTTCTCTGGACAATGATAAATGACCAGTCATATTTTCAGCAAAATAGTCCCAAGTTAAAACAAAGACTTAAAAAATGGTCCCCTGGAATCAATACAATTCAATAGCAGACTACAGTATCGTCCAGAGAGCTGCAGACCAGAGTACAACTGGAGAAATAATGAGCAGAAGAACCCTGCATRCTTGGCATCCAGACAGCTAGATATGATGTCAGAGGGGGTTTTCACATGCTACTCATGTGTCTGTTCCCACTATACACTATAGACCCAGTCCCAGAGTTTAACAGCTATCCACAAGCCATTGTTATTTTCATCAGAGCTTCCGTTTCAGCACTCTGCACAGACATTAACTTTTCATTTGTATCTGCATTCTGCACACATTTATTCCTCTATCACTCACCAGAACTGTATCACCGACCTTAGTTAGTGCAGCAGATTAAAAGCCAACAGCTGTACACTCACACTCAATGTGTCGGACCTCTGGTGGAAGAACACTATGGAAGAACACTATGAATACATTACTACCACCACCAGCTCCCGTCCAACTGACCTGCCGCTGCTACAGCATCTCTCACACACACACACACATGCACGCGCACACACACACAAACAGCTAGTTGTCTCCCCCAGTGTACTATCCATCTGGTGTCAGTGTCAGCACCCCCCGGGGCCCACGTCCCCTAACAGTAATTGTTTCTCTAATGTACATCTCAATTCATGCAGTGCAATCACCTCACACAAACACACACACACACACACACACAAGACAAATGATAAATTCACATCGTTCAAGCACTGAAAAAAATACAATCATGTCAGCCAGACAGTTGAAGAGAGTGTGGAGTAGAGAGAAAGACTTTTTGTGATCTGTCCATCACATCTGATTGGACTGCATTACCTAACTKAATGGAGACAGACTGGCCCACAGCTCAGTTCTCATCCCTGTTGGCCACATCTGTGGGTGTAGAGGTGGAGGTGAAGGTGGAAGTGGAATAGAGTTTGAATGATAAACCGAAAATTACAGAGGT
>NC_036862.1:36248367-36249391 GCF_002910315.2 Salvelinus sp. IW2-2015
AGGTGTGGGATGTCGTGGGGGCGGAGGTGGAGGCAGAAGTGGGGGCAGAGGTGGGGGTGTCGGTGAGGGTGTCGGTGGGGGCAGAAGTAGGTTGTGGAATGGGAGCGGAGGATGGAGGCAGACGATTGGCAAACCTACTGGAGCATCTCTAGTGTTACTGTACTACTGGAGCATCTCTAGTGTTACTGTACTACAGGCATCTCTAGTGTTTCTGTACTACAGTCATCTCTAGTGTTATTGTACTACTAGAGCATCTCTAGTATTAATGTACAACAGGCATCTCTAGTGTCACTGTACTACAGGCATCTCTAGTGTTTCTGTACTACAGTCATCTCTAGTGTAACTGTACTACAGTCATCTCTAGTGTTACTGTGGTACAGTCATCTCTAGTGTTACTGTACTAAAGGCATCTCTAGTGTCACTGTACTACTATCATCTCCAGTGTAACTGTACTTCAAGAGCGTCTTTAATAGGACTGTACTACAATCATCTCTAGTGTTACTGTATTAAAGGCACCTCTGGTGTTACTGTACTAAAGGCATCTCTAGAGTTACTGTACTAAAGGCATCTCTACTGTAACTGTACCTCAGGCATCTCTACTCTGTCTGTACTACAGTCATCTCTAGTGTTACTGTACTACAGTCATCTCTAGTGTTACTGTACTACTGTCATTTCAAGTGTCACTGTACTACAGTCATCTCTAGTGTCACTCTACTACTAGAGCATCTCTATTGTCACTGTACTACAGTCTTCTCTAGTGTTACTGTACTATATTCATTTCTAGTGTTACTGTACTACAGTCATCTCTGGTGTTAATTTACTACTAGAGCATCTCTAGTGTTACTGTACTATAGTCATTTCTAGTGTTACTGTGGTACAGTCATCTCTAGTGTTAATGTACTAAAGGCATCTCTAGTGTTACTGTACTACTGGAGCATCTCTAGTGTTACTGTACTACAGGCATCTCTAGTGTTACTGTACTACTTGAGCATCTCTAGTGTAACTGTACTACTAGAGCATCTCT
>NC_036862.1:36250938-36287835 GCF_002910315.2 Salvelinus sp. IW2-2015
TGTACTACTAGAGCATCTCTGGTGTTACTGTACTACTTGAGCATCTCTAGTGTTACTGTACTACTAGAGCATCTCTAGTGTTACTGTACTACAGTCATCTCTAGTGTTACTGTACTACAGTCATCTCTAGTGTTACTGTACTACTAGAGCATCTCTAGTGTTACTGTACTACAGTCATCTCTAGTGTTACTGTACTACTAGAGCATCTCTAGTGTTACTGTACTAAAGGCATCTTATGACTGTGCTCTTATATCAGTTGAGAGGAGGAGGTCACTAGCTAGATCACAGGCAGGGATGAGTCTCCGGTTGGTTCCAGCGTATGAAGGAAGAGAAGTATGCTAAGAACAGAGAAGCAGTTAAGTACATTTACATTACATTTACGTCATTTAGCAGACGCTCTTATCCAGAGCGACTTACAAATTGGAAAGTTCATACATATTCATCCTGGTCCCCCCGTGGGGAATGAACCCACAACTCTGGCGTTGCAAGCGCCATGCTCTACCAACTGAGCCACACGGGACCACTTAGCACAGCTGTAATCCCAGAATGCACTGGGAATTGGGCATCTAGGACTAGTTTCCCAGGCTTGACCCTCCACGGCCTGACTAAATGAGGTCATAAACAACAGACATCATAACAGAGGAGCAGCAGAGACAGAACATCTAACAGCAAACTCCCCTTCCTGAGAGACAGTGGAATGCTAAGAATTTACACAGGGAGCAGTGTTTAGTCACACAGCAGAGGCATACTGTACTGTCATATCTATGATGTGATGGTGGTAYAGAGCTCCTCCAGGGGGAATCATACGGTAGGCCTACAACTGTGGAGAGACACTTGTCCTCAACCTTGTCTSTCCTCCATCTCCCCAAGTGACCAGTAACCACATATAAACTTATTGAAAGGTGTCCCTTATTCCAGGGGTATTATAGTACATTGCCACTAATCTAATTGCTCGCTGGAACACACTCCCTGGCCCCATTCAGGTTGGGGTCTTATCAGGAGGAAAACACTTTTCARCTGCACTGGGTCATCTGTACGGGCTGCTGACGGTGAGCTCTGTGGGATTTAACTTGGGCTTGGTGCTCTCTCCTGTCTCTGGATCCATCCTCTCATTCCACCTCCACTCAGCTACAGCCCCAGTCTTAACCCCAGAACAGAGCATGCTGGCAGCGCAGCACAAAGGGCTATTTACTGAGCCTGTGTCAGGAGTTATTACACTTTAATCCCACTAGCAAGCAGGATATTCCTGCAATGAATTATAGATGACATGGGTTACAGTACCCTATATGACCCCTATTCCTCCTAACGCACCAAGATAGGGTTTAATAAACTGAATTATTAACTGGCTGTGTGGATTCCGTCTGCTTTAATACACAACTAGAGTGGAATGATCAACGTGGCTGTGTGGATCGTCCTGCTCTAAAACAGATGGAATGATACACTGGCTGTGTGGATCTCCGTCTGCTCTAAAACTAGATGGAGATGATCAACTGGCTGTGTGAATTCCGTCTGCTCTAAAACTAGACGGAATGATCAACTGGCTCTGTGGACTCCGTCTGCTCTCAAAACTAGATGGAGTAATCAACTCGGCTGTGTGAGATTCGTTGCACATAAAATAGATGGACATGATCAACTGGCTGTGTGAATGTCCGCTGCTCTAAAACTAGATAGAATATCAACTGGCTGTGTGAATTCCGTTGCTCCTTAAAACTAGAGAGATTATCAATAGCTGTGTGGATTCCGTCTGCTCTAAAATCTAGAGGGAGATTGTTCACACTGAGCTGTGTGAATTTCCGTGCTGCCTCTTAAACAGATGGAGATTATCAAGACTAGCTGTCGTGGGATCCTCCGTGCTGCTCAAACTTAGAATGGAGCATTAGCAGACTGGCTGTGTGGTATTCCGTCTGTTCTTAAAATTAGAGTGGAGATGATCAACTACTGTGATGGATTTCCGTCTGCTTTAAACTGAGGAAGGAATTATCAACTAGCTGTGTGCGGGGTCCGTGCTGTTCTAAGACTAATGACCATGGATCAACTGGCGTCGTATGTGGGGTCCGTCCTGTGTCTAGAAACTAGATGGAAGTGCTATCAACTAGCTGTTGGATTCGGTGCCTGCTCTAAGAAACGTAGATTGGAATGAATCAACTGGCTGTGATGTAGGTTCAGTCGCCTGCTCGAAGCTAGATGGACGAATGTCAGCACTGAGCTGGTAGGTGGAGTTTCCGTCGGCTGCTCTAACTACTAGTGGAAATGGATCAACTGTGCTGCGTGTGTGGGATTCGTCTGCCTCTAAAACTAGATGGAATGATCAACTAGCTGTGTGGGGTCCGTCTGTTCTAAAACAGATGGAATTATCAACTAGCTGTGTGGATTCCGTCTGCTCTAAAACTAGATGGAATTATCAACTAGCTGTGTGGATTCCGTCTGCTCTAAAACTAGATGGAATTATCAACTAGCTGTGTGGGGTCCGTCTGCTCTAAAACAGATGGAATTATCAACTGGCTGTGTGGGGTCCGTCTGTTCTAAAACAGATGGAATTATCAACTGGCTGTGTGGGGTCCGTCTGTTCTAAAACTAGATGGAATTTCATATAATAGAAAAGGAAGTTGGTGCGCTGAAAGAAGTGAGAGGGGAAATGTAATTCTGATGTGAATAACAGCTGGGGGTAGGATATTGGTGGTCAGGTTGTGCGGAAACCTGTGTGTGTTGGAGGCAGCAGGGAGGAGGGGAGAGTGTGCCTAGATGGGGGAGGCTGAAGTGTACAGTGATGAGAAGGGAAGGTCCACTATGTGTTGAGGTAGGACTGAATGCTTCCTCTCACACTAGCCTGTCTCAACTGAAAGGATGTCTATCTGGCTTCAGGGAATATAACTGAACCATGACACTGGACCTCTGTACTGTTCCATTTCCTCTTCTCTATCTGTCAGGATATCCCTAAAATGGCAAACGTGTCCTCCAATCCGGTTTAGACTAGATACCTGTCCCATCCCCCTAAAATAAAGCACAATGGGTATGCTCCAATAAACTAAATCAACGAGTGACATTGTGTTCATTTTCTCCCAGTATCAGCAGTCATGGAAAAAATACCCAATTGTCATGCTTGAGTAAAAGTAAAGATACCTTCATAGAAAATAACTCAAGTAAAAGTGAAAGTCACCCAGTAAAAAACGACTTAAGTGAAAGTCTAAAAGTATCAAAAGTAAATCTAACTGCTAAAAAGTATTTAAGTATCAAAAGTAAATCTAACTGCTAAAAAGTATTTAAGTATCAAAAGTAAAAGTACAAGTATAAATCATTTCAAATTCCTTATATTATGCAAGGCAGACGACCACATTTTCTAGTTTTTATTTATTTACTGATAGCCAGGGCACGCTCCAACACTCAGACATAATTTACAAATTAAGCATGTGTTTAGTGAGTCCGCCAGATCAGAGGCAGTAGGGATGACCTGGGATGTTCTTTTCATAAGTGTGTGAATTAGACAATTTTCCTGTCCTGCTAAGCATTCAAAATGTAACGAGTACTTTTAGGTGTCAGGGAAAATGTATGGAGTAAATATAACATACTTTTCAGTAGGAATGTAGTAAAGTAAACATTACAAATACTAACAGTAAAGTAAAGTACAGATACCCKAAAAAACYACTRGAGTAGTACTTTAAAGTATTTTTACTTACGTACTTTACACCACTGGATATCAGTATGTACACCTACATAGTTTTCCCTCACGAAGTTTACTACAAATTATGATGGCGACGCTATTTCAGCTGAGCACTGGGTTTTCCGAAAATGGTCCTGACTGCCAGCAAGTGCAGGGTCAGCAACACCAGTAAATCCTAGTGAAATACACTGGGCACAGTCTCCTGGGTAACTTTAGAGTCACAGCCAAGTTCTCAGATGGAGAGCCGGTTGGCAAGGTTGGTAGTAAATTGAGGGGAGTGAGAAATCCAAAGTGGTAGTTACAATGGAAGACAGCATTACATTAAAGCCAATTCCCATAAAGAATGGATAATATCATTGCCTGCATGCAACATCACTCATTATAATTGCCAATGCTTCTGAGTTGACATGTTAAGTCATATCTCTTATCCTTTATCATAGGGAGTAGACTCCACACTTCCTGGAGTTGATGGGTAACTTTGACTCAATACTGAGGTCAGGCCACTGTGTTTCATGTATGACCCCATGAACCTGTGGACTTCCTGTATCCCATGGTTGTCCCATACACAGACAGGGGCCTTTCATTACTGCCTGGTCTGGTCCCAAATCACAAGGCTGTGCTGTGGCCGTGCCTCGGAGGGAGGGAGCCTTCCTGAAGCCAAATGTAATGGAATCCAGGGTCGTCATTATCAAGTATGCCGGGCCGACATCAGGGAGGACTTTATGATACTCAAACAGCTGCTATACCCCCCCACACCGCCTCCCTTTCTCCCCTCCCTCCCTACAGCTCTGAGGGGGGATATTTCCTTCCCCCTCTCCCCCCTCTCTCCCTCCCTCCCTACAGCTCTGAGGGGGGATATTCCCTTCCCCCCTCTCGCCCCTCCCTCCCTACAGCTCTGAGGGGGGATATTCCCTTCACCCCCTCTCCCTCTCTCCCCTCCACAGCTCTGAGGGGGATATTCCCCTCCCACTCTCTCCCCCCTCTTCCCCTCCCTCCCTACAGCTCTGAGGGGGATATTCCCCCCCCCCCCTCTCTCCCCCTCTCTCCCACTCTCTCCCCTCTCTCCCCTCCCTCCCTACAGCTCTGAGGGGATATTCCCTTCACCCCTCTCCTCCCTCTCTCCCCTCCCTCCCTACAGCTCTGAGGGGGGATATTCTCTCCCCCCTCTCTCCCCCTCTCCCCCCTCTCTCCCCTCCATCCCTACAGCTCTGAGGGGGYATATTCTCTTCCCGATAAAGKTAATCCTGTGCCATTAGACAAACCAAACTGTGTATTTATGGGAAATACAGATGTAAACAGTCCTGCAGCCTCTCAGAGCAGAGCAGCTCTCTGTGGGATGGAAAACAGCCAGGCTAAAGGAGTCCATGGAAATATCCCAATATTCATTATTATATACCTGAGCAGATAAAGACAGAGTCTGTCGGCCCAAGTGTTTACAGTCAGAAAACACATCTTCAAATGATTCCATTACATACATCAACTGAAACTGACGCAGCCAAATTTTGTGAGATAAGTTAATCAAATACAGAAAGGCACTCACAAACAACATGACCATCCAAAACACACAGGACCGTATAGGGCACACATCCAACATAAACAACAGCTACAGTGACATAAATATGTTTGTCTCCTCCTCGCAGTGCTGGGAGCTCAACTAAAGTATAAACATTGTGGAAATCTATGAATGTGGTACAATGGAGTGGAGTCCGTTGGATTGGAGCCGGGCGCTGGCTGTGAACAGTAGAACGCAGCGTGACAGAGACACAACAATGTGGCAGAAAACATGGTAATTACCCGGTAAGAGCACGGTTGTGTTTGTGGGTAAATGACAGGTGGTTATGATAAGTGGTGAAGGTATTGTGCAAGCAGCAGGGCCTCAGCCAGCCTATCTTAACCACATGTAGGTGGGAGTCACGCAGGAGAGAAGATTACTCTTCACAGTTACTCCAGCTACTACGTTGGCCCTCTGAATGTCTGTGTGTCTGTCTGTGTGTCTGTCTGTGTGTCTGTCTGTGTGTCTGTCTGTGTGTCTGTCTGATCTTTGTGTGTCCTGTCTGTGTGCTGTCTGTGTGTGTGTGTGTGTGGCTGTGTGTGTGCTGTGTCTGTGTGTGTCTTTCTGTGTGTCTGTCTGTGTGTCCTGTCTGTGTGTCTGTCTGTGTGTCCTGGTCTGTGTGGGCCACAGTGTGAAAGAGTGCTACACACTCTTCATTATCTATAGTGCTCTTGGGAACAGCTCACTCACTCACACCCAAAGTAACCTGCTTTCAAACCCCAATGTGAAGACATTATGCATCACTGATTTGATGATATAAAAACTCCAGGTTTGAGGGAAGAAAAAGGGGCTGCATTCTTTTACCACAGCAGTGGAGAGACACAGGGGTTATTAATTGAGCAATTATATATACTATTTTGCATGTAGATTAGTTTATCTGCAGGTCTCTGTTGGGGGTTCGCTGCTGCTTTATCAGAGTATGAATAATTGAATAGGGGTAGAAAGAGACATTTTGGTGCAGAACACTGAAAATAGAGCGCAGTAACAAAAGCTAATGTATTCCAAAAGTGTGTAACCACCAAGCATAGAATACCATACTCACCTGAGGGGTAGTAAGAGATATGAAAGTCTAATTCTTCCCTAAAACATGGTTCCTATATTCTTTGAAGCTGCCCGGTCCCTGTGTGTCAGGAGTCAGCCCTGCGCAGCTTCAGCCCTGACCTGGACAACCGTGTGGAAGGGCCATGCACTGGAACTGCTGTAATTGGTTGTGACTCTGACCCCCCTGAGGCGGTGAGGGGGCATGATTCAGGGGTCACACAGTCTTTCTCTCTTGCTCCTCTCTGGGCCCTGTTCTATCCTCTGCTCCTATTTGTTTCCTCCTTTGCATCCTTCTCCTCCTCTCCTTCTACTAGTCATTGTATAAGGTTCTCCTGCCTTCACAGGCCAGCGACCTCGCCGCTGCCAATCCATCAGCATCTTTTTTCCACTACGCCTTGTATATAGGCTCCACTGTTGTCGTACAGCAACCTATGTAATTAGAGCTCTGGAGGTGAGGGAGAGCGGTAGGGGGGGGGGTGCTCTGAAAACTCATGTGAGACCAAAATTTGTGAAAGGGTGGCGTAGTAACAGGAAGCTTGTACTGGACTACTCCCCTACTCCCCTCACTCTTCCTACCTCTCCTACTCTCCTACTCTCCTATTCCCCTATTCCCTACTCCCTACTCCCCTTCCCCTATTCCCTACTCTCCTACTCCCCTACCCCCTACTCCCTATTCCCTACTTCTCCTATTCCTACTCTCCTATTCCCCTACTCTCCTTACTCTCCTACTCCATCCATAATCCTACTCTACTACCCTCCTACTCCCCCACTCTCCTGACTCTCCTACTCTCCTACTCTCCTACTCTCCTACTAATCCCCTACTCTCCTACTTCCCTACTCTCCTACTCTCCTACTCTCCTACTCCCTCCTACTCCCTAACTCGCCTACTCCCTAATTCCCTAACTCTCCTACTCTCCCTACTCTCCTCACTTCCTACTCTCCCTACTCCCCTATTCCCCTATCTCCTACTCCCTACTCCTCCTACTCCCCTATCCCACTACTCTCCTAATTCCCTACTCTCCTACTCTCCTACCCCCTATCCCCTACTCTCCTACTCCTACTCTCCTACTCTCCTACTCCTCTACTCCCTACTCTCCTAATCCCCTAACTCTCCTACTCTCCTACTCTACCTACTCCTCTACTCCCCTACTCTCCTACTCCCTACTCTCCTACTCTCCTACTCTCCTACTCCCCTACCTCTCTACCTACCTACTCTCCTACCCCTACTCCTACTCTCCTACTCTCCTACTCCCCTACTCTCCTACTCTCCTACTCTCTACTCCCCTACTCTCCTAATCCCCTACTCTCCTACTCTCCTAACTCTCCTACTCCTCCTACTCTCCTACTCTCACTACTCTCCTACTCTCCTAACTCCCCTACTCTCCTACTCTCCTACTCCTCTACTCTCCTATCCCCTACTCTCCTACTCTCCTACTCTCCTACTCCCCTACCTCCACTCTCGCTAATCCCCTACTCCCTACCTTCCTACTCTCCTACTCCCCTATTCCCCTACTCTCCTACTCTCCTACTCCCCTATCCCCTACTCCCTATTCCCTACTTCCCTACTCCCTAACTCCTATCCCCTACTCCCCTACTCTCTACTCTCCTACTCCTCTACTCTCTAATCCCCTACTCTCCTACTCTCCTACCTCTCCTACTCCTCTACTCTCCTAATCCCCTACTCTCCTACTCTCCTACTCTCCTACTCTCCTACTCTCCTACTCTCCTACTCCCCTACTCCCCTACTCTCCGTACTCTCCTACTCCCCTACCTCTCCTACTCCCCTACTCTCCTACTCTCCTACTCTCCTAATCCCCTACTCTCCCTACTCTCCTACTCTCCTACTTCCTACTCTCCTACTCTCCTACTTCCTCTACTTCCTAATCCCCTACTCTCCTACTCTCCTATCTCCTACTCTCCTACTCTCCTAATCCCCTACTCTCCTAATCCCCTACCTCCTACTCTCCTACTCCCCTACTCTCCTACTCTCCTAATCGCCACTACCTCCTACTCTCCTACTCCCCTATTCCCCTACTCTCCTAATCCCCTACTCCCCTACTCTCCTAATCCCCTACTCCCCTACTCCCCTATTCCCCTACTCTCCTACTCCCCTATTCCCAACATGCACAGCCTTCTGACGTTGAGGGAAACCGTCATCAGCACAGCTCAGCAAAGAACAAAATGGAACAATGCAACTAAGCAACACATTCATTTCACATAACATTAGGGCACTTAGGGAGGATTTATCATAATGGTGTGAAGTATAAAATGATAACGTAAGGTGTTCATCCCAGATTCAACATGAACACAAAGTGGTTTTCCTTGTATTTACATGGGGAGCGGAAGTAACTATTTTATAGTTAATCAGTCATGAAGATGGTGAGCTGAGCAACAGTGTATTTACATACTGAGTGGAGTGGGGAAAGGGTAAGGTTTTCTTTCACGGTGTGGTTGGTTTAGCATCCATGTGAAAAGACAACATTGCCTGTTGCAGCGTGGACACTGCCATGAATGTCCCCGTACCACCCAGATTTACTATGGCTCCACGGTGCACACCATGTAATTGATGCTTTCAATTCACAGAGTCACATAGGAATTTACAAGGCAGAGCTTACTAATAGGATAGAATAGTTTTCTGGATTCATGAAGCTGCCACTCTGTTACAAATCTAATAACTATTAAACTTGAAAAAGAGCACACAACCCACAACCATTTTGCTGCTTTCAGCAGAAAAGGCTGACAGAGAGATTGGACCAGGGGGGAGGTAGTGTCAGGGTTGGAGGMGGTGGATGGAGCTGGCTAACGGGCCATATTGTTCAATTAAAGAGATMTATTTAGAAGCTGAGCAATGAAATTGATTATTTATCTCATAAATAATCCCTGCTCTGTGTTGGGTATAGGTGGACTAGATGAGACGTGGGCTTTGTGCAGGCCTGGTCAATATTTCTCTATCAGGAGACAATAAGACAAAGCCTACACTGGTGGGCTCAGAGCCCTGGAGCCAGGCCTGATATTAAAACCTGTGGGGGTTTAATCAGACCTCGGGGGGCCACCAGGCAAGTGAGCACACGCCAGAGCCCCCCTGTGCATTGCTTAGCCACACTACCCTGCACCCCCAGCCCAAATTACATTACTCCCTCATTACTAACCCAGCCCCAGCCAGGCCTGAATCATAAACCACCCATTTAGACACACATCCACTGATCCAGCCCCAGATTAGCCTGCCGTATTGGGCCTGCGCTCAGTGGGCTGGGGGGAGACGGGGGGCCAATACAGGAGCTTGACCTGTGCTGCTGGCCAGTCAGCAGTCACTCATTAGATAGATATACAGATAGACATAGGAGAGGAGAGGAGAGGAGGGGAGGAGCGGGGCGGGGAGAGGAGGGGAGGAGCGGGGCGGGGAGAGGAGGGGAGAAGAGAGGAGAGGAGCTCACACTGCTAATGCCACAGGTCCTGCCCTCTCCCCCTCTGTTATTTGCTCAATTGACAGCAAGCTTCCCTGGTTTTATTACACATATCAATATTCTCTATTGAAATTATGCTTGATAGGATAAAACTCACCTGCATCAGGAGAAGGTACAGGACCAAGGAGGAACCAGCAGGCACAAAGGAAAGAAGAGAGAGTGAGAAAAATATATATTAGATGATATGAGAATAACATAATAAATAGTATCTGAAYTTAGATTATGAAAATGATGGTATTGTTGGAAATTAGATCATGAAAGTTGTTAATAAAATGTCAGGTTTMATTTATTTTATTTTATGGATAGCATGTGTATTTGTCAATATCAAACCCTACCATGGACAAACGTGTGCATTCATCACTTCAAACTTCTACTAGATTTTCATCATAGTGTTMAATTTATCCATCAGGAAGTGAATGACAACGATGATGTTGACAACAGATGTACAAGACACTTTTTATCACAAAGACAGCCTCCTTAAATATTTCAGGTACTGACACAATGGAAACAAATGAAGATACTACAATCCTCCTTTCTACGTTTGCAGCCGATCTCCATTTATATAGCCAGCTAAAATCTGTTTCAGAGGCCTTGTCTTTTCTAATGAGATGTCACTTGATTTAGAGTCGGGGGAGTTGAAGGCTACAATGTTTCACAAAGGTCTTCTCCCCACCACCGGGCCGTCAATACAAATCAATAGAGCCAATACAATTATTAATACAGTCCTGGCCAGTTAGATGTGAATGAAACGGATGACATTAAGCCAGATTGATCCAGAGGGAAATCYATTTCATAAAGCACTGAATGCCATCATTATATTCCACACAATGGAGCTTGGTTGAGAGAGAGAAAAGCAGAGGCAGTTAATTTGATTCTTCTGAACATATTCCTCATACAACTGTCCTATTATACATAATATACTGTAAAGGAAGCATCAGCCTGCTGCAATAATCACACAGGCAAACACTCATAACACATCATATCTACGCAGTCACAGAAACACAGTGTTTGTCTTTATGCTGTGCGTGTGTGCATGCGTGTGTGTTTGCTGTGCGTGTGGCCCTACGTGTATGTGTGTTCCTACATGTGTGTGTGTGTGTGTGTTCCTACATCTGTGTGTGTGTTCCTACATGTGTGTGTGGCTGTGCAGTAAATCCACCACTACAGACTGTGTATTGGCTCTCTGTAGGCCCGTGGAGACAGGGCCTGGTCACCAGCCAGCCACTGAGTCCCAGGTGTCTGTCCAAAATMGATATTCACCCAGGAGATTAGCCAAGCTCCCAGTACAGCTCCCAATTCAGTTCCCAATGGACCCAGTGCCAGAGCCAATAACACAGCATTAATGCTGTTAAACACACAGACACACACAGGCCGGGAGTCTGACTGTTTGAATAACCCCCAGCACAAGAACAGAGTGGATTTACCAATTACGTCCTGATTATTGTCATTAAAACCCATAAAGTGCAGCTTCATTAGATTCTTCACAAGTCATGTTGGAAATGAAATGACAGGAATTATCGGTGGATTTAGCCAAGGGTTTATGGAGGACAACAGACGGTTCACATCTATTCCTATCCCTGTCCATTCTGGGTCTGTTAGCACATAATTCAGTCATAACACTGTAAAACTTTGGTAGCACCATCCTCCCCAGAGTGGACTGAGGAACCGGAAGAGGTGTACAGTCAGTGGAGGGTATAAAATGTTGACTGACTCAGAGTGTGTGTGTCCTGGTGCCAGCTGCTCCTGCTCCTCCGTGGCCATCAGCCATCATCACGGTGAGCACCCACAGGAACCCGCCCTCTGAGCTCTGTCGCTTCCTGCTCCTCCTGGCCAGTCAGCCAGTCACAAGGTAGTAGAACCCAAAGGAAACCGCCTCTGACTCTGTGCTTCCTGCTCCTCCCTGGCAGTCAGCAGTCATCATAGGTAAGAGCACCTACAGGAACCGCCCCTGAGCTCTGTGCTCTCTCCTGATCTCTCCCTGGCGCAGTCAGCCAGTCCCCACATGGTAAAGGACCACAGGAACCGCCCTCTAGCTCTGTGCTCTGTGCTCCTGCTGCTCCCTGGCAGTCGCCAGGTCACACGGTATAGAGGACCCCTACAGGAACCCGCCCTCTGAGCTCTGGACTTGTGCTCCTGTTCCCCCTGGGCAGTCAGCCCTAGTCACACGGTAAGAGGAAGGAACCGTCGAGCACGGCTTTCTCCGCATCACGCGTAAGGCCAGACCCGCCTCTGAGCTCTGTGCTCCTGCTCCACCCTGCAGTCCAACCAGTCACACGGTAAGAGGACCCACAGGAACCGCCCTCTGAGCTCTGTGCTCCTGCTCCTCCCTGGCCAGTCAGCCAGTCACACGGTAAGAGGACCCACAGGAACCCGCCCTCTGAGCTCTGTTCTTACTGCACAATCACACAGGTAGACCTGCAGGGCCTCAGCATGCAGCGCGTCACAACTAATTACTGTCCAGTCTGGCAGTCTGAACACACACACACACTCATGCAAGCATACTCACTATGGCAATGCATTTCCTGAATTAATGATATATACAGTGCATTAAAAAAGTATTCAGATCCCTTCAATTTCCACATGTTTTTGATGTTAGGCCCGTTATTCTAAAACGGATTAAAAAAACATGTTCCTCATCAATCTACACACAGTACCCCATAATGACAATGAGAAAACAGGTTTAATAAAAATAAAAAACAGAAACGCTTTATTTACATAAGTACTCAGACCCTTTGCTATGAGACCAAAACCGAGCTCAGGTGCATCCTGTTCCCATTGATCATCCTTGAGATGTTTCTACAACTTGATTGTTGTCCACCTGTGGTAAATTCAATTGATTMGACATGATTTGGAAAGGCAAACACCTGTCTATATAAGGTCCCACAGTTGACAGTGCATGTCAGAGCAAAAACCAAGCCATAAAGGAATTGTCCGTAGGGCTCAGAGACAGGATTGTGTCGAGGCACAGATCTGGGGAAGGGTACCAAAGAAATTCTGCATTATTGAAGGTCCAAGAACACAGTGGCCTCCATCATTCTTAAACAGAATAAGTTTGGAACCATCAAGACTCTTCCTAGAGCTGGCCGCCCGGCCAAACTGAGCAATCGGGGGAGAAGGGCCTTGTTCGGGGAGGTGACCAAGAACCCGATGGTCACTCTGACAGAACTCCAGAGTTCCTCTGTGGAGATGGGAGAAACTTCCAGAAGCACAGCCATCTCTGCAGAACTCCACCAATCAGGACTTTATGGTAGTGGCCAGACGGAAGCCACTCCTCATTAAAAGGTACATGGCAGCCCACTTGGAGTTTTCCAAAAGGCACCTAAAGGATAGTCAGACCATGAGAAACAAGATTCTCTGGTCTGATGAAACCAAGATTGAACTCTTTGGCTTGAATGTCAAGCGTCACGTCTGGAGGAAACCTGACACCATTCCTACGGTGAAGCATGGTGGTGGCAGCATTGTGCTGTGGGGATGTTTTTCAGCGGCAGGGACRGGGAGACTAGTAAGGATCGAGGGAAAGATGAACGGAGCAAAGTACAAAGAGATCCTTGTTGAAAACCTGCTCAGGACCTCAGACTGGGACGAAGGTTCACCTTCCAACAGGACAACGACCCTAAGCACACAGCCAWGATAACGAATGTTATCAAGAATCAAAGAAACTCCCCAAATACAGGTGTATTTGCCAAGCTTGTAGCATCAGACCCAAGCAGACTTGAGGCTGTAATTGCTACCAAAGGTACTTCAACAAAGTCCTGATTAAAGGGTCTGAATACTTATGTAAATGTATTATTTTTTATTTGTGATAAATTTGCAAAGATTTCTAAAAACCTATTTTTGCTTATAGGGTATCGTGTGTAGATTGATGGAGGGGGGGCGTAAATGTAACAAAATGTGGAAAAAGTCAAGGGGTCTGAATACTTTCCGAATGCATTGTAGAACGATACGTTCTTTAAATTGTTCTTTAAACTACCACAACTAGTTTGATGGTTGTACCATCAATTGTCCCGTTAACAATCACCCATGAAAGCAAACCCTTTTCATTTCAAACTTCTCTAGTATAGGCTACTTATCGTAATGAACAATATCAGCAAAATGGTTACACTTACTCAAGCACACAAACACACTCAAGCACAAACACACACTTACTCAAGCACAAACACACACAAACATACCACACATTTACGTAAGCACACACACATACCACTTACTCAAGCACACACACCCACACACACACATGCACAACACACAACACAAACACACCACACTTAAGCAAGCACAACACACACAACAACCACACACACACACACACACACACACACACACACACACACACACACACACACACAACACACACACACACACACACACACACACACACACACACACACACACACACACACACACACAATTACGCAAAGCACACAACACTTACTCAAGAACACACACACACACATACACATTGATGCTTAGGGTAGAAGCATGAAACAAGCAATCAAGTGGTGATAGGAGACATTGTTGAAGCAGCCATCACTGACAATCTGAACTTTCACTGTGAAATGAGGTGAAATGAGGGGAGAAATCCAGTCTAGGCTGCAATCCCACATTTCTGAACAGTCTCTGTGTTGTGAAGAAAGTTCAGGGGTTTTTTAAAGTTAAAGATTCTCCTGAGGGGCTTATCCAGTGTTTAGAAGGACTAATAAATAAATCCTGTAAAGGTCTGAGTGCTAAGAGCTCTCTGACTGATCCCCTTCACCAATCCTCCCTGACCCTCTCTGTACTGTAACCTATCTCTAGCCGTAGAGTGTAGAGTAGCTGCCTGCCCTGAGGAGAAACCAGAGCTGGGCCACCCTACCATCACCACCAGCCTCCAGCCCTCCAGGTCTCTCTCTGCCACATTGAGACACTTCAATGGACTCACACAGCGACACCACTCTAATACCACAATTTCCCTCACAATGTATTTATTTATACACATTCAAATCCACTTCAAAGGGCCGTTTGAAGAGACTCTGGGCTTTGAAGCACACACTGCAACACAGCCCTATCTATCCCACAATCCACTCTGGTGTGTCATTAGTACATCAGCTTCTTCCCTTCCCAGCGAACGTCCTGATTAGCACAGTTTAACACGAGAGGACTAAACAAGATATTAGCATGGAGGTCGAGTGAGGGCTGGAGCCAGCTCTGATACCAAGTATTACCAACACTGATCTGACCAACTGAGATGGGATTACTCTGTTTACACCCGATGTTGGAGGTCACCTGAGACAAAGGAAGAAGCACAGCACATAATGTGGCAAGAGTCATAACTGGTATAAGTATGGGTGGTTTTGCTCTTTCTCTTTCAACTCTGGTTGCATGGTAACACCTTGACCTTGACCAATAACATAATGATAAACTAAGACTAGAGGCCTTGAGACATGACTAAGAGTTCACCATCAATGGCCAATGCTGCTGCTCACTGCAAGCTCATTGGATGAAAAAGAAAATAAAAAAAAGAAAGAAAAAGCAGCATTGTAAATAAAATGTTTCCTGGCTAAATGAARGGACGTGACACAGTCTACCTTTGCAGTCTGAATGAAACATTTCAACATGGATGACTACTAATCTCAAAGCTGTAATTACACATCAGCCCAGAGTTACATAGACGTTTGAATAATAAAATAAATAAAACTGTTTCTCTCTCACTTTTAATCATCCGTGGCTGGCAGTCTCAGTGTGTGGAGCTGTGCTAATAATTCTTTAATGAACTTGTTGACTGGGAACGGGAGAGAACAGTGGTTCCCCCACCTCCTCCCCTCCTCTCCCGTCTCATGGTCACACACGGGGACAGGCAGGCGGCTTCAAGAGCATGGTGGGTTTTAATTAAAGAGGAAAGCAGATGCTTAATGTTTAATGTAAGGCAGAGTGAATTAACACTACTGTCTCTATTATGTGCCTTTATGTTTGTCCATCTTAATTCCTGAGGAGACCATGGACTTACCACAAAGCACCATTTAAAGTGGAACTGACAGCGTTTTAGCAACATCAAATCTCATTKAAATCTGTTCATTTACACCCCCAGGAAGAATATGATGCCTTTTAAATGTTTTAATTTTCTGAAAAGCGACCACTTAGATATGGTRATTATCACGTTTTCATATTTACATAGAATGTTTGGGAATGACGTAGTATAAGGCATTTGTGAAAATTCTACAGCAATATAGAGTGGGAAATTGGCCGTGAGTTTACACAATTGATAGACACTGCAGTAARTAAAACCGAAGAAAAACGTGTCAGTCTGGTCCAGGACCGGACTCTAACCGGTGCACCATAGCCAATCAGAGCTACAATAGGCCTATATGCCAGTAAGCCATTTGCCAGAAGATTCCCGGTGTTTGTGATGCTTGTCGTTTGGTGCGACGCAGACAGGGTTGTGAGCGTGGTGAAACAGAAGAGTCATTGCCTGTTTTTTTGAGTTTTGATGTTGAGTCTTTGCCCGACAAAGTGATCCTATTTGAGCTTTTATGCCCGACCCATTACAGTGTAACAGGTGTCAAGCATATGGGCATGTGGCAGCAGTGTGTAGGAGGGAGGTTCCTAGGTGTGAGAAGTGTGCAGAAGGGCATGAGACAAAGGAGTGTGCAGTAACGGGGGAAAGTAGCTGTATGTGTTAATTGTAAAGGTGCCCATGAGACTGAGGATCAGAAGTCTCCGGTGCGAGGGAGGCAGGTTGAGGTCACCAGGGTTAGAGTAGTGCAGGYGGTGTCGTATACTGAGGCAGTGAAGAAAGTCACAGACGAGGGGTCAAGGGGGATGGATCCTGAGAGGATCCGTGTGAGTAGTGGATCTGTACCYGCACAGAGGGATAGGCCAACGAGTTATATATGCTTCTGTAAGATTGGCTTCCTAGCTTTCATCACAATGGTTATCAACTGTACCGCAAGGGTGGAATGTAAGTCACAGAAAATGTTGTGGTGGTTGTGGTGGCAGCTGCAGAGAAGTATTTGGGGGTATGAGATTTGACTGCAGAGGTTGCAGGTTGTGTTGAGGGGTGGAGTCCCGTCCTCCCAGGCCGTTGGCCTGGTGTAGGACCAGATAGGGTTAAAGTAGTGGAATAGGGGGGTGGGTTTTAATGATGGTTAGATAGCAGAGACATTTTTAGTTTTGTTTTTTTCCTTTCCCCTTTTCCCAGTATAATGGATTTATACCCCAGTCCAGTGGGTGGCGGTAATGCAACAAATGTGGATTTTTACCCCAGTCCAGTTGGTGGCGGTAATGCAACAAATGTGGATTTATACCCCAGTCCAGTTGGTGGCGGTAATGTAGCATATATGGATTTATACCCCAGTCTAGTTGGTGGCGGTAATGCAGACATATATGGATTATACCCCAGTCCAGTGGGTGGCGGTATGAACAATATGGATTTATACCCCAGTCCAGTTGGTGGCGTAATTGCAACATATATGGATTTATACCCCAGTCTAGTTGGTGGAGGTAATGCAACAATATGGATTAACCCCAGTCAGTTGGTGGCGGTAATGCAACAATATGGATTATACCCCAGTCTAGTTGGTGGGGTAATGCAGCATATATGGATTTATACCCCAGTCTAGTTGGTGGCGGTATGCAACATATATGGATTTATACCCCAGTCTAGTGGGTGGCGGTAATGACATATATGGATTTATACCCCAGTCTAGTTGGTGGCGGTAATGCACATATATGGATTTATACCCCAGTCTAGTTGGTGGCGGTAATGCAACATATTGGATTTATACCCCAGTCTAGTTGGTGGGGTAATGCAGCATATATGGATTTATACCCCAGTCTAGTTGGTGGCGGTAATGCAACATATATGGATTTATACCCCAGTCTAGTTGGTGGCGGTAATGAACATATATGGATTTATACCCCAGTCTAGTTGGTGGGTAATGCCATATATGGATTTATACCCCGTCTAGTGGTGGCGGTAATGCAACATATATGGATTTATACCCCAGTCAGTTGGTGGCGGTAATGCACATATATGGATTTATACCCCAGTCTAGTTGGTGGCGGTAATGCAACATATATGGATTTAACCCCAGTCTAGTTGGTGGCGGTAATGCAACATATATGGATTTATACCCCAGTCTAGTGGTGCGGTAATGCAACATATATGGATTTATACCCCAGTCTAGTTGGTGGCGGTAATGCAACATATATGGATTTATACCCCAGTCTAGTTGGTGGCGGTAATGAAACATATATTCGATGCCAACTGCTGTAAAACCTGATCGAAGAAGAAGAAACCATTTGCCACTCAGGCCTTTCATCATTCACTTTGAYCTAGACTATGTGTTTTGAAGCAGTAGCAACAGAGTGACTTTTGATCATTAGAAAGCGTTCGCCAAAAGCCACAAAATACACATGAATGGATTTCTGCAAATCTGTAAATTCCAAGGGAGTCCTCTTGTATTTGGGAACTTTACAGTCCTATTGATCAAACAACCATGAACAGGTAGGCTCTCTCTCACTCAGTTGCCTACGCACAATGACAACAAGATCGACAAATACTGTTAGCCAGAGTGAGATGACGTAAAATCTAACGAGGGAAGAGTACATTAACCCCATCAAACCTTTTCAGATTGTATTTGCCATCAAAATTGCACTAAAAACGAAGGGAAATAGTAGCCTGCTCACCTTTCTGCAGCTTGCCTGCCAATGCATGCTTGTTCCCACCCACGTTTTGACATCTGAATGGGAACTTGCCTGCCCGCCCATTTGATCGATGCCAAATCTATTTGATTGACAACTAAGAGATATGCTAACTGTGGATAGTCGTACAAGTTCAGTATAGCTAGCTAACCAGCCAGGTCACCCGTGATACAAGTTAGTATTTGATGTCCATCCATGTCTGTGGACGTCGGGGGGGTGATGTGGAAACCGGCCACTAGGGGCAAAGTGAGAGCTGTTACCTTCAGGTAGGTTTGGGTTCTGCTAGCGCGATGGGAATGGCGGACGGGCCAAGCATTCTGCCTCAGAATTAAGGTTAAATTCAGGCATTAACTCCAAATTCTTAAGGTTGAGAATTAATTCCAAATCGTTATGGTAAGGGTTAAGGTTTCAGAAATGCTTAAAAATATATATATCAAAAATAACTTTCTATCGCTGGATTTGAACTTGCAACCTTTGGATTCAAAGGCAATCTGATGTCTATTATTTTATCACAGCTGGGTTGCTGTRATTTKATTTGATGTAAAAACACTACACTGTATTAGCTCATGTTTAAAAGTGTGTAATGTCAGGTTTGATAGTGCATCCTTGGTTGGTTTAGTCCGTTTGTTTGGTAACCTGTTGGTAACCTGTTGCTTCCCCTTTCATCATCCTCTCTCGTCTGCCTATCTTTGGGAGAAGGATGTCCTCGGCTCCTCTATTTTTATTTGTAAAATATGTAAGTAAACTACATTACCAAAAGTATGTGGACACCTGCTCGTCAAACATCTCATTCCAAAATCATGGGCATTAATATGGAGTTGGTCCCCCCTTTGCTGCTATAACAGCCTCCAATCTTCTGGGAAGGCTTTCCACTAGATGTTGGAACATTGCTGCGGGGACTTGCTTCCATTCAGCCACAAGAGCATTAATGAGGTCGGGCACTGATGTTGGGCGGTTAGGCCTGGCTCACAGTCGGTGTTCCAATTCATCCCAAAGGTGTTCGARGGAGTTGAGGTCAGAGCTCTGTACAGGCCAGTCAAGTTCTTCCACGCGGATCTCGACAAACCATTTCTGTATGGACCTCGCTTTGTGCACCGGGGCATTGTCATGCTGAAACAGGAAAGGGCCTTCGTTGAAAGTTACTGAGCTCTTCAGTAAGGCCATTCTACTGCCAATGTTTGTCTGTGGAGATTGCATGGCTGTGTGCTCAATTTTATACACCTGTCAGCAACGGGTGTGGCTGAAATAGCCGAATCCACTAAATAGGAGGGTGTCCACATACTTCTGTATTTACATCAAAGTATTTAGACCCCTTGACTTCTTCCAAATGTTGCTACATTACAGCCTTGATTATAGTACCTGAAKCTTCATTATCTTTGTCTTATTAGGAGCCATGGTTATCATCACGTAATATCCTTCCTCTTCACCTCAAATAAATAAAATAAATCAGAAAATCATGAATATTAAAAGTAGAATGATCTCAGACATATTAAACCATTCTCTATATTGGCTTCATATGTAGAAATGATACACATGTTTTATTGATGTAATATAAAACCACCTCATACTTCTGATTGTGGCTTGAGGACATCAATGAACTTGGGAGGACGGTGAGAGAGAAAAYGGYAAARGAACCCAGGACTGGAGAGTAACCTTTGAAGAGGACACTGTTTGGCACCTCAGTCAGCCACTGGRGACGTCTCTTCCGAGGCAGAAGATAATTTCATTAAGAAATGGCGGGAGGAGAGGGGGTGCAGCCTTGTGGAGTACGATGCTGTATTGTTGCCATGTATTTAGTGGTTTGCTGTGCCTGGACAGGTGTGCCAGAAAATGTCCGCAAGAGCTGACACTGCAACCTGTTTTTGTAAACACTCTGCAGGTACGTTGTAATATAATTTATAATAAGAATAGCAAATTATTATTTTCTACTACAGTATATGTGTTGTGGTGTGCTAGGTTCACAGCTTGTGTGCACCACAAGAAATGTTTGTGAGTGCTCTCTTGTCTGCCTATCCCTGGCAGAAGGTTTGCGAGAGAATCCGTGCAAGAGCTGACACTACAACCTGTTTTTGTCAACTCTCTGCAGGTGGCAAATAAATCCCCACAAATCGATCCAATTCTTAGAGTGATGTTATTTCAGACKCAACACAGAATATGCAGTATGCACAGTAAAATGAACTGTGTGTTGGTGAGAAGGAGCAGGGGCAGTGGAGAGAGCCAGGGACAGCAGGGTTTACTGTGGTGCACCCAGACATGTTGGAGGAACCACAGACAGTAGAGAAAAGACAAACATGGCTTATAATGAACGCTGGATCCCCCCATCTCAAATCAAATCAAAATCAAATGTTATTAGTCACATGCGCCGAATACAACAGGTGTAGACCTTAGAGTGAAATGCTTACTTACAAATCCATAACCAACAATGCAGTTTAAAAAAATACGGATAAGAATAAGAAATAAATATAACAAGTAATTATAGAGCAGCAGTAAAATAACAATAGCAAGACTATGTACAGGGGGGTACCGGTACAGAGTCAATGTGCGGGGGAACCGGTTAGTTGAGGTAATATGAACATGTAGGTAGAGTTATTAAAGTGACAATGCATAGATGATAACAACAGAGAGTAGCAGTTGTGTAAAAGGGGGGGGCAATGAAAATTGTCTGGGCAGCCATTTGATTAGGTGTTTAGGAGTCTTATGGCTTGGGGGCAGAAGCTGTTTAGAAGCCTCTTGGACCTAGACTTGGCGCTCCGGTACCGCTTGCCMTGCGGTAGCAGAGAGAACAGTCTATGACTAGGGTGGCTGGAGTCTTTGACAATTTTTAGGGCCTTCCTCTGACACCGCCTGGATGTCAGGAAGCTTGGCTCCGGTGACGTACTGGGTCGTTCGCACTACCCTCTGTAGTGCCTTGCAGTTGGAGGCCAAGCAGGTGCCATACCAGAAAGTGCTGCAACCAGTCAGGATGCTCTCGATGGTGCAACTGTAGAACCTATTGAGGATCTGAGGACCCATGCCAAATCTTTTCAGTCTCCTGAGGGGGAATAGCTTTCTCTCTCGCTCTCTCTGTGAGCCTTTCACTGTCACCCTGACTGTTTTCAGGTCTGCTTTAATGACTCCAGGGTTAACCCTAGGTGAAGAGAGCAGCGATGTGCTCCAATCTTTTTCTCTCTCTCTCTCTCAATTCAATTTGCTTTATTGGCATGATGTAACAATGTACATATTGCCAAAGCTTATTTTGGATATTTACAATATAAAAATAAAAATGAGAATCAAAATTGTCAACGAGACAACAGTAACAACAATAACCAAGTGTCAAAATAACCATACATTCAACAATAACAATAAGCATACAGTAGAGTACATGTGCAGGTTGATTGGTCTGTCAGACACTGTCCCTCAACTTATGGCAGGCAGCAATGTAGTGCGCTGCCAACCCACAGCTCTCTGCGTCCTCCCCCAACAGGACTGGTAGCCTACTCTCATCAGAGAGGTCTTTGAAACCTTGAATAAGGGTTTCAAATTTGGGGAAATGACACTCTKMAATTGTTTTATAATTTTAACATTTTGTCAGGAAATGCTGCTCCGTCTCAGGTTCTGCTGTTGTGCAGTGGTTGCACAGCCTTTCCTCTACAGGGAGCCAGGTTTTCCTGTGTCTACCCTTCTCAATGGCAAGGCTGTGCTCACTGAGCCTGTACTTTGTCAAGGTTTTTCTAAGGTTTTGATCAGTAACCATGGTCAAATATTTAGCCACAGTGTACTGTCGAGTTAGGGCCAGATAGCACTGTATTTTGCTTTGTGTTTGTGCTTGTGTTTCCCAATAAGCAATATAGTTTTGTTTTGACTGTGTTGTAATTTGGTTTATCCTGATTGATTGGATGTTCTGGTCTGAGGCTTCAGTGTGTTAGTAGAACAGGTTTGTGAGGTCAGCCCCAGGACCAGCTGGATGAGGGGACTCTTTTCTTTGGTCAGTTCTTGGCATTGCAGGGCTTGGTAGTGATATGAGATGGGGTCACTGTATTTTAGATGTTTCCAAAACTTAATTGCTCTTTTTTGATTTTTATTATTAGTGGATATTGGCCTAATTCTGCCCTGCATGCATTGTTTTTAGTTTTCCTCTGGACATGTAGGATAATCTTACAGAACTCTGCATGCAGGGTTTCAATGGGGTGTTTGTCCCATTTGATGAAATCTTGTTTTGCAAGTGGACCCCACACCTCGCTGCCATAAAGTGCAWTTGGTTCAATGACATATTCAATTAGTTTTAGCCACATTTTAATAGGTATTTCAATTTGAATTAGCTTTTTAATGGCTTAGAATGCCCTGCGTGCTTTCTTTCTCAGTTCATTCACTGCCTCATTAAGGTGTCCAGTTGGGCTTATTTTTAAACCTAAGTAATTGTAGTGTGTGCAGTACTCTATATATTTTGTACCAATTGAGAACTTTGGTCTAATTCCCTGAGATCTGGATCTTCTCTGGAAAATCATTATTTTAGTCTTTTTGGGGTTTACTGCCAGGGCCCAGGTCTGGCAGTACTGTTCTAGCAGGTCCAGGCTCTGCTGTAAGCCATGTGCTGTGGGTGACAGCAGGCATAGGTCATCTGCAAAGAGTAGGCATTTAACCTCTAAATTGTGGAGACTAACACCAGGGGCTGAGGATTTTTCTAGAATAGTGGCCAATTCGTTGATGTAAATATTGAAGAGTGCAGGGCTCAGATTACAACCCTGACGAAGGCCCCGCCCCTGGTTAAAGAATGATGTTCTTTTCTTGCCAATTTTAATGCTGCACGTATTGCCAGTATACATTGATTTAATTATGTCATATGTTTTATCCCCTACACCACTTTCAATAACTTTGTAGAACAGTCCTGTATGCCAAATAGAATCAAATGCTTTTTGGAAGTCGATAAAGCAAGGGTATATTTTGGTATTATTTTGGTGGACATGTTTATCTATCAGGGTCTGTAGGGTGTAAATATGATCAATTGTGCGATGTTTTGGTATAAATCCAATTTGGCTTTTACTCAAGACATTGTGCTTATTAAGGAAGTTAAGAACTCTTACATTTATAATACTACAGAAAACCTTCCCCAGGTTACTGTTCACACAAATGCCTCTGTAATTGTTAGGGTCAATTTTTCTCCGTTTTTAAAGATTGGGGTTATGAGTCCTTGATTCCAGATGTCAGGGAAATACCCTACACTCAGGATCAAATTAAACACTTTTAATATAGCCAATTGGAATTTTGCAATAGTGAGTTTGAACATCTKATTTAGGATGCCATCAGGTCCGCATGCTTTTTAAATTTGAGAGCCTGACGTTTCTTATAGAGCTCCTGGTCAGTAATTGGGGAGTCCAATGGATTTTGATTGTCCTTTATAGCTTTTTCTAATCCWTTGAACTTCTCATGAATTTGGCGTTGTTCTGCGTTTGTGTCAATTTGAACGGTGTTGTAGAGTGTTTTAAAATGGGTTGTCCATATGTCACCATTTTGTATCGCTAATTCCTCCTGTTTAGATTWTTWTTWTWTTTTTTCCAATTTTGCCAGAAGTTGTTTGTGTTTATGGACATTAGTGTCAGCTGCTTGTTGTTGTACTGTGCTTTTCTGGTTCTGAGTGTACGTTTATAGAGTTTTAAAGTCTCACAGTAATGAAGGCGTAATTCACCATTATTTGGGTCTCTGTGCTTTTGGTTGGATAGTGTTCTAAGTTTTTTTCCTTATGATTTTACAATCTGCATCAAAGCAGTTGTCATTTGTGATCTTTTTTGTTTTGTTTTTTATCAATTTCAATTGTTGCTTCTTTTGCCGTTTGCCTGAATATATAGTTGATGTTTTGTACTGCTAGATTGATGCCTTCTTTACTGTGAGTGAATGTGGTATCCAGAAAGTTTTCTAAGAGTGTTTGGATATTTTGGTTAATGTAGTGCGCTGCCAACCCACAGCTCTCTGCGTCCTCCCCCAACAGGACTGGTAGCCTACTCTCATCAGAGAGGTCTTTGTTTTCTAAGAGTGTTTGGATATTTTGGTTACAGGTTGCTTTCTGGTATGCTTCTGTGCTGTTTTGGGCCCATCTGTATGAATTTCTGATGTTGTACAGCTTACTGGGCTGTGAATGTCTGGTTGTTTCCATGTCTGTTCTTTTGAGGAACAACGTCATTTGGCTGTGATCAGACAGAGGTGTTAGTGGCCTGACAGTGAATGAGGCTGAGAGAAGGGTTGATGTCTGTGATCATATAGTCTACTGTACTGTGGCCAAGAGGTGAGCAGTGGGTGAATCTCCCCAAAGAGTCCCCCGTAACCTACCATTGAAAAAGTACAGACCCAGGCTTCTACAGAGCTGCAACAGATCCCTTCCGTTTTTGTTGACGGTGCTGTCACTGTTGTTTCTATGGGGGAGATTAAGACAGTTAGAAACAGTATGGCCTGTAATAAAGCTGTCCCTCGTGTGCTCGTTAGATCAGGTAGTGTTCCTGTGCGCGCATTTGTGTTCCCCCAGATGAGCCATTTCCCTGGGCCTGGAAATGGCATGTCTCTTCCTCAAGGGTGGGGAAGATCTCTTCTGAGTAATATGGGGATTCTGAGGGGGGGATATATATTGCACAAGGACACATCTTTTTCTGCAGTACAAGTTCTTTTTTCAGTTTTAACCAAATGTGATATTTACAATTTTGAGGGGATCATTGGATTTTGTAGTTCGGATTTGTAGCAAATGTACAAACTATCTGTCTGTCTGTCTGTCTGTCTGTCTGTCTGTCTGTCTGTCTGTTCTGTCTGTCTGTCTGTCTGTCTGTCTGTCTGTCTGTCTGTCTGTCTGTCTGTCTGTCTGTTGTCTGGTCTGTCTGTCTGGTCTGTCTGTCCTGTCTGTCTGTCTGTCTGTCTGTCTGTCTGTCTGTCTGTCTGTCTGTCTGTCTGTCTGTCTGTCTGTCTGTCTGTCGATGGATGGGAGCAAACCAGAGAAGTGATAAAGTCATGTTCTCAGAGGTCTGCCCTTCAAGCCTACCTTGCGCTGTTAGTCCACCTAACACCAGAGGGGCACTGATAGAAAGAGAGGAGATAGAGTGAAAGTAGATGAAAGAAAGATAAGCTTTCATTCCTATTACCTGCCCATAAGAGCACCTTGAACTAGAGTTGTCCTCACCTTGTGTAATTGTGGGCAGTTGAATGGTGTGTACATCGTTTGATATGTCTCATAGTGCAGGCATCCTCCTACAGTAGACTTTGAGATGCTCTAGTAATGGGTATTGATRATCCCTGCTCCCACACTGAAACACTGACGTATACCGTAATGATATAATGCAGGGACCTACTTCAGAGGTGACCATAACCCCCTCTCCTGTGTACATAATGTCTACATCAATAAAACATGTGTATAATTTCTACATATGAAGCCAATATAGAGAATGGTTTAATGTCTGAGATCATTCCATGTTTAATATTCATGATTATATGGACGATGAGTCTCCACTTCTGATTTATTTTATTTATTTGAGGTGAAGAGGAAGGATATTARTTGATGTTAACTATTGCTACTAATAAGACAGAGAGAATGAGGGTTAAGTTACTATAATCATATGTTCATATTCCAAAGACTCCTCTGTGAGTGCTGAATACTTCTCATCTGAGTTATCACTGCAATGCAAGGGACTAGGAAAAAGCAGAGGGACCACCAGAAACGGTCATATTTTCCAGTTGAAAAGACTTGACTCGCTGTAGAATGCTTAAAGAAAATACAGCGGCTGAACCTCCATCAATCAAGTCTATTGGCATGGTTTGGGCCTTTTACTCTGGTCTAGGGAATGAATGGTCTTTTCCACTTTTCCACTGGTGGTCTGCAGACACCTGTATATTCAAAGCCCCCGGCAGTGGGCTAACCCTCCCCTAAGCCCTGACCACAGGCCTCTGGAGAGCTGGGACATCCTTCCCCTGCCGGGCCTCAGATAGAGACCAGTCACTGATTAGCTGTAATGCTTCTCAGCTGGATCCTACTGCAAGGCTGCTCATGTTGCTACTAATTCACATGAGGTTCAGCTCCCATGTRGCACCGACTCCCATGTGGCGGATGGGGGTCTGCCTATCTTAAAGAGACAGGTGGTAATATAGACCCCTACAGTGAGGTACTCTCTTTTCATGAATTCGTCTTCTTCACAATATATTTTCATAGTATGTTATCGAAGTACCAGTAGTAGCAACCTTGAAAGAGGTGAGAGGTCACTGCTACAGCTTCTGTATGTTTCTATATTTTTCAAACAAAGTCAGTGTGGTTGACATTATCTATTTGCTTTAACGCTTTCAATATTTCCATGACATGTTACAGCTGTTAAAAAGACAGGTACTTCAAGCCTTCATAAAGTAAATGGCACAACATTCTCCCCAGGGGACATGCAGTGGCATTTAAAGAGCCATCTTTAAAAACCCTTGCCAAGCCCTAAGGACACGAACAGACAAGATATAAACGGACAAACATTGGCCCCTCTAGACAGACACCAACATCAACGGTCCAAACAACAAGATCCCTGCATGGCTAGACCACATGATATCCAAGCATCCACTATAGACCTCTCCTGAGGTGGATTTTGGATTCAATTCATACTGTATAGAATATACGTTTTGTAGAAGAGGTTGATATGTAATAAAATGTATGCACTCTACTGTAAGTCGCTCTGGATAAGAGCGTCTGCTAAATGACTAAAATGTAAATGTAAAATGTTGATGTTGCATAGTAAACCCCATACACTTGTATAATGAAAAGCTACCGAGCTACAGGTATGGGAATGAAATGACGGAATCTGGATCAGTAGGGCTCATGGAATACAGGGGGAAATAGCAGCACAAGGTTAGGCTTACATCTGACACACACACACACAACACACACTACACACACACACACACACACACACACACACACACACACACACACACACACACACACCACACACCACCACACACACACACACACACACACACACACACACACACACACACACACACGCGAAAACATACATTTATACCCTGTTGCCTATTTTGCAGGATTAAAACAGAGAGAGAGGGCTTCAACAGAGTGCTGCCTGCCTAGCAAATGCTGTCAATCACCCAGGAAGAGAAGTTCGACTGTACAATATACTGTATTGTGTGAATATCTCAAGTGGGGGATCAGGAGTTCATTACAGCCCTAACAGGAGCTCCATGCTGTATATCTACACTACCACAAAGCTCAAAGACGCCCAGAGTACCATGAACATGTTGTCATTAGTTCCTCTTCCTTCATGCTTGGCATTACACCTTTAGGCCTTACCTGACCCTATGGGGATTAACATAGAGAGCACGAACATGTAGTAGAAAAAGCTCCCATCCTATCATAGTGAATACACAGGCAGTGGTTTGGCAGTGGTTTAAAGTCAGATCAGGGACGGAAGCCAACCAAAAAACGATGCAGAGAATCCCCGCGGTCCACTGCTGTGATGAAGAAATAACTAAGGTCATAAATGTTCAAACACTTGGCATTGGAAGCCACTCTGTTATCAAACATCTGGCCCTGGAGCCACAGAGAACCTTCCCAGTTGGCCCCGCTAGACTCTAACTGACCCAGTGGGACAGACTCTCCAGCACACTGCCTTCCAGTCATTAAAAACATCCAGTCTTCACCAATCAGAACGGAGATTTTAATCCTGAGCTGTTATTGGCATGATCAATCTTGTCCTGGGTCCAGCGGTTTCATCTGGTCACCTGCTGGCCAGTTGGCCGGTGGCCTGGACTAGGCTGATAACTGGGCTTGGCGCTGGGTTGAGCAGTCTGCTAGGTCCGCTCCTCTCCTCTGGAGCCGTGGCAGGGGGCTAATTGAGCAGATGTTGGTAAACAAGCAGGTCATTGGTGGAATGAGTGTGAGCCCCAACCAAAATAGGGTCTTCTCTTCAGCACTCATCTTATGAGCAGATACTTTTTGGGGAGAAATGAGCACACATGGCAGAGGGATGAACATCTGGTAAATGGGACATTCATATTTGATACCCTTCACTTTTTGCTGCCATGCCAGAGGGGTAGAGTTGGTGAGAGTGGCAAACAAGATAACGTTTAAAGGAAAATGATTACATTTCTCGTAGTGTTTGTGAGAAAGTAACTGGCAATGCTGTAAAATAGATAATTCTACCAATGTCCTATTTTCTGTTCGATATTGTACAAACTACAAAGCCGGTCCTAGCCAATTTTAGTAGTGCGACTATTAATAAATGATGAAGGCATCAGAATTGACAGCAAGCGTTGCTCCACACACTGTGAATGTACAATATTCATCTTTGTGGTTGGTTCCCCTTGGGTAAAGCTGCATTATGTCTCTTCCTGTCTTCCTCTCCCCAGCTGTTGGAGAGTTGGGCTAATTGCTTAGGCTCGCCTTGCCTCTGTCAATCTACCTCTGTCCTCTGCACGCTCACAAGCCGATGGATTGACAACAATAATGCAATCAGCAGAGACAATAGAGGCAGATTACAGGCTGAAAGGCCTCTCTCTCCTTTATAATACAGCTGTACCACGAGAGAGCGGAGAGAGGCCATGTCACACACAGAATAGACTGAGCTTTTCATTAGATGCTAAACAAACGCCACGGCTGCAGAATGAATCCTAAATGAGAAATATAGTTTACACACAGACCATCTGGCATGGCCTGGCGTATTGAAATTAGCTGTAAATTGGCCAATTGAAAGCGATGTGCACGGAGGTGAAGAGAAGGTGCTCCTGGGCTGTTCGCTTTTTCCGAGCTGCTCTGTTTGGGTGGATGGAGATGTTATTGAACAAACCTTGAATGGAGCAGCCTAATGGAGGCTTTCACTYTGTCTGTCTGTCAATGCCCTCTCTCTCCTCTCTCATCCACCCACCCAGCCACACCACCATGCCTAACCCTCAGGCCCATTATGGCAAAAAGCTTTAGGCAAAAACAAATCATCTATTACACAAATACGTAGAAATGGATGCACTCGTGTTCTGGGTGGCGCTGAAGCGAGAAAATGGAAAATGTAGTGATCCTGGGGTCACTTCTCCATCTGATAGGTTAAAGCCAAATACAGCCAGCCGACGAAGCACCAATCTCCATCCACTAAAAGCATAGTAGTTTCTGGCTGTGATTATTCCCTCCAATCTGGATCACTGAGCTTTAGACATTTGCCCTCGTTTGCCCTCTCTCCGACTCCTCTCAGTAAACACAGAAACACAGGCATGTGGAAGGCATGAGGCCAAACGGGGAAGCAGATTATCGACCAAATGCCTGTCTGAACAGGGATACAATGGGTCTAATGTCCTCAATATCCACATGTCCTTGTCCAGTTCTTTGTATCATCCAGAGAGATCTCCCTCATGTAGACAGACAAAGAAAGAGAGAGATTGAGTTTGTCCCACAGAGGACATGATGGTCACGGAGGAGGAATATTAGATCTTCCATACTGCTGAGGCACAACAACAGACATATGGCTCCCCCACAGGGACTGACTGACTCTCAGACAGCACCTAATGCAATCAGCACCACACATACACACACACACTCACAGCCAGTGTGTACAGGACAAAAAAAACGCTCTCCTCTCAGCACACAGCAGAAATCATCACTGAAATCTGATTTGAGGCACAGAGCGTCCTAGCTGCAATTTCCTTTATTAAAACAGCCAGATCTCCATTTGATCCCGTTCAATGCTTCTGGTCTCTGGCGGCTCCTACTGAAGGCCAAATCAGAACGTGCTTGTGTCTGCTGTGCGTGTGTGTGGCGCGCTCATGGTCTTGTGTGTGTGGCTGTGGTGTTGTAGTGTGTCGGTGCTGTGCCTGATGTGTGTGTGTGTTGTGCTGTGATTTGTGTGTGCTTGTGGTGTGTAGTTAGTGTTTGTCACGAGTGTGCCACCTTAATTGGGGAGGTATCGGATGCGTCCGGTAATAGCTAGAGCGAATCAGTGCATATGCTATCCAATTTATCAATAACACATGTACCATTTATTCCGCTTCCAAGGCATTATTATGAAGCCGTCCCCCCTCAGCAGCCTCACATCTGCGTGCGTCGTATGTTAGGTGTGTGGTGTTGCGTGTGTGGTAACAGATAACAGTCAATAAGTTTGACACAACTCATCCTGCCTCCTTCAAGGGTTTTTTAATTAATCATTCGAGTGACCACAAGTAAGGAGGAAACCCAGCCAACAAGGTGCCTCAGCTATATGTGGGAACTCCTTCAAGACTGTTGGAAAAYCATTCCAGGTGAAGCTGGTTGAGAGAATGCCAAGAGTGTGTAAAGCTGTCATCAAGGCAAAGGTTGACTACTTTGAAGAATCTCAAATATAAAATATATTTGGATTTGTTTAACACTTTTTTGGTTACTACTGTACATGATTCCATATGTATTGTTTCATAGTTCTGATGTCTTCACTATTATTCTACAGTGTGAGAAGGTGTATCCAAACTTTTGACTGTAACTGTACATATTTGGCAAGCTGTTTAATGACACAGTTTACATAACCTTTACATAACCAGGATAAATATAGCCATGAAAGGCTGCAAGGACACACACACACCACACTGTGCTCCAAAGGCAGGAAGGGTGTGCATGTGAGTATGCTTGCTGCATCTGTTGGTGTGGCGCTGTGCGTGGTGTGCTGTATCTCTGTGTCCATCCTGGTTCCTGACTACAGGGCTGCTGTGTCCCAGTGTTCGCCCCGGTCCCTGACTACAGGGATGCTGTGTCCCAGTGTCCACCCTGGTCCCTGTCTACAGGGCTGTTGTGTCCCAGTGTCCACCCCGGTCCCTGACTACAGGGCTGCTGTGTCCCAGTGTCCACCCCGGTCCCTGACTACAGGGATGCTGTGTCCCAGTGTCCACCCCGGTCCCTGACTACAGGGATGCTTTGTCCCAGTGTCCACCCCGGTCCCTGACTACAGGGATGCTGTGTCCCAGTGTCCACCCCGGTTCCTGACTACAGTGATGCTGTGTCCCAGTGTCCACCCCGGTCCCTGACTACAGGGCTGCTGTGTCTGTGTCCACCCCGGTCCCTGACTACAGGGATGCTGTGTCCCAGTGTCCACCCTGGTCCCTGACTACAGTGCTTCCTCTGAAGATATCTGGCACAGCCTTCTCTCTACTTTATCTTCTTTAATCAGTGATGTTATTGGCATGTGTGGTTTTGTCAATGGGGTGAGTCAACAGGGGAGTGGATGCTGGGAGGATGTCCAATGGGCAGAACCCAGGAGAGTTGGACCGCTCACTGCTGCCAAACCAAAAGCCGGACTGACCTTTGACTGCTGTCAACCGGTGTGACCAGAGCCTTCCAAGGACTCATGTCTCTGCATCTCTCATGTCCTTGAGTGGGAAATACACTCAGCATTATGGGTTAACAAAATCCAACGATTATCACAGCTGTTTTTGTGAATAAAGAAATCAGGGAAATCGCTTTCATTGTTTAATTAAATCACACCATGATTCTGTGATTGACATAACGGCTCTTGTGGAAAACAAAACACACACACTCGTTATAGCGTTAGTCATAATGCGAATCACGAATACAATTTGACCGACGTGATAAGGAGTTTCGTCAGCGGCAGTCTTTCATTCTATTAAAGACTAGCTAAATGATGTAGTCATTGAAGATCGAATTTTGGTTCTCCAGTGGGAAATAATGGTGTTGTGTGAGTCAGCATAATTAAAGGCACTGGAGAACGTCAGAGCCTGCTTACACTGATACTCCCCTTCCTATTTGAATTTCACTTTTTTGATATCAGGGCTTTCAGTCCATTCGGAGCTCTGTGAAACAAGCATAGGCCATTTTTGGGGTCTTATGACTTAATTTCTGAGTCGCTTTAAGACGTCCCAGAGTGTTATTTTTTCATACATAGGTTTGTGTAAATAGGCGTACCGTTTCTAAATAATGCGGATAAGTAAATGCTTTGTTTATTTAGAAAAAGAAGCGTCTAGGCCAGCGGAAACTTCTGGATGTCAGATCAGAAGAAGTTAACTCGGGAGAGATGACCATAGTAATCAATATTCAGAGCACTGATCTCTCACATGTGAGTTATCAGAGAAACATTCATGCTATTACTACAATGTTAAAACTACCCAAGGTTTTTAAATTTCTAATTGCTTCAAATGAGAAAACGACGAAGGGAATCTGAGTATCAATAAATATGTATTTATAACAAAATCTGTAGTTTAATTAAAAACGGCTGCGATCTGTGATGGAAAGATGAAAGATTTGGAATGAGTTGGTAAGAATCATTTTCCTATCAGAGTCCTGGCCAGGATCCAGATACTTATGGCTCGGGGTATGGGGTGTGGAAGTAAAAATGCATCTAGGGGAGATGAGAGGCAAGAGATACGTGGTTTGTACTCAAGGAGTTTTTTCATAATTGTCCATTTACAGACGTGTATAGAAGACAGCTTTAATCAAAGAGACACCTCACGCATCTCACTGAAGCATTCAGGATTCATCAGGAGCTCAATCAGAAGCTCGTCATCGGCTGGTGATGTTGTTATGCGTCGGAGAAAATATGCGTGGGAGGAACAAAATCTAAACTTGTCTTACTGAGACGTAATATGGGCACTAACCAGGTTAGAGGAGAGTTAAGCCGGAGATATTTTTATTTTTATTATTTAACTAGGTCGTCAGTTGAAATCAAATTCCTTATTTTCAATTGGAGGCCTATTCTCATCTCGGTCAACATACTACGGAAGACACGCTGGGTGACATTACTGGCTGCGACTATGGGATCCAATCCACCGGAGATTGTGCTACAGAGTGTTAATTCGAATCCAGATTGCAGTCTTGGCTTAGACTCCGATGCTGTGCGACTCACGACCAGATGACTACATTTTTTCACTGTGGCCTTTAAGTGCTTTTCAAGTGGCTAAGGCTTCATTTATATCTTATATGGAAAATGTAGTTCGCACACAGGAGAATCAAGCAAATCTAGATCAAACGCGAGGTTTGGATGAACCTTCACAATTTGGAGGCAGGCTTGTTGTAAGATCAGGTCGAGCGGAATAAGTAGAAATGGTATCACTAATCAACAGGGTTTTTCCTGTGTGTGATGCATTCCATTGCTCTGGTTCTGGCCAATTTATTATGGGCGTCTGCCATAGCCTCCTGTGATCTAGATACGTATGCTGAGGATGTCTTCTGAAAAGCAGACCCGCGAAGGGTTTTTCCTTCTACTACACACTGTAAAAGATTACATTAACTCCTGAACATTTTTCACTGCTGCTTTAACAAACACTGCTAATGTATCATGAAGTCTTTAGTATGAGAGCACTTATGAATAAGAGAATTTTAAATCATATGGTTTACTTTAATAGTTATCCTCAATGTTTGCTTTCGAGAAAGACAACATAATTGGTACGCTGACAGAACGAGACACGATTCAGCGGGCTTTGTACATGCTATGCTCGTGTAGGAAAAATATTTGAACTTAGCAGTGCACTCCAAACTGTGTGTTTAATCTAGGTTGTTCTATACATCTTCCTGCCAGGTCCTCGTAACTATGATACTTACATGGGTATTAACTAAGCTTTATTCTCTTCACTGCTTGTTAATGCATTCAGCCATTTGGGCATGATGGCAGTCGTAGTGTGCCCAACTGAAATAGATGTAAATGTCATGTAACAAACCAACTGATGGTGGACTGGTGGCCCAAGCACTCGGCTCCATGTCGCGGGTTGAACAACTTGGGCACAACAGTGCTGAAGGAAATAGTATTTCAAGGAACTGGGCGTTAATGCCCAATACAATCTAATTTTGGAGCATTTGATTTGGGTGAGGATTTCTAGTGATGAGGGCCTTTTGTCCACAGACCAGGGATAGTATGCTCTCCCCCTCCCTCGGTCCACCACAAGGTCTCTCATGTTATTCACACATCCCACACTACACAGCTTACTGTGCTTATGAGACAAGCTGTAGCATGATATGTGCGCTCAGAGCTCAATCGCTGTTTCTGTCAAAAGAGCTCAAAGATGATTCTCCAATCAATTCTTCTTTAACAATTAGCAGAGGCTTTAAAAAAAGGGAGACACTTCGTAGTAGATCATTGTACATCGAAAAAATAAAAATTTTCTTGGGGGGTTCGTTGCACAGATCACACATTTGAACGGCAACTGGAACAGAAATAGATTCATTGTTAAAGTGTATCTCTTCCATTTATACCAGCGCATGTTGGCGTTAATGTTTTTACAGTTCGGAAGAGTGGGGATGGGGGGGGAGCTCGGGTTTAATATGAGCAGCAACCGTTAGTCTCTCGATAAAATCATACTGTGCACTGTGCTTCCCACCCATCTCTGAAGTGTTAGACATTCGCATCACAAAGGACGGCCATGTACCTCTGTTCATTTCTATCAGCAGTTACATCAACCTTTATTAAACTATTTAGAGTGAAATAAGAAAGCGCCGCGGTATTCCAGAGATGAGTGGAGAGCGAAGAGGTGGTCAATACAAATCCAAAGGCTTAGTGGTCTACGTGGATTGAATGGCAAAGAAATCTTTCATCTCAGATCGCCTTCCCGCTCTCTCAACTCCACACGTTTTATTGACACATACCAAATGGAATGTGTCTTTTATTTGTGAATTATCTTCTGTTAAAGAAACGAGTCATCTTTGCTTGTTTAATAGATACGATGATTAAATTCTGTTTATCGACTTGTTATCTTACTAGATTGAACGACAAAGCTGACTATGAAAGACCTCTCGCTACTATGAATAACCTCAGTGTGGGGCGTTGACAGGACTGATCATGGTCATAAAGCACATTCTCATGGGCGTTATCTCAACTGAGAAACAGAGGAAGGAGCAGGTGGGAAACCAAGTCTCCTACAAAGCTAGCTTGATATATCGAACAATGGACTACAATTTTTTAAGGTTACTACTGAAACAAAATAAAAAGTAACCAAAATTCCCACACATATGATATTCCGTACATCATGACATTATTTACATTAGCTCTAAAGCATTGACCTGTTAAATTGTTCTGCACTAGTAATATGAAAGGCCAGACTACCAATTGTTTGTCTGCGGTTGTTTGCAATCTCATTTTAGGAGACTGTTCATTGAGTGTGATTCTTTTGTAATGAGTATGAAGACTCTTCAAAATTACTTGTGTGATTGCGTAACATAGCTGCTTGCGAGTGAGTGACTTCTTAAAGGTTGTCCGATGCTCAGCAGAATCTTAGAAGAGATACATTGATTATTAATGATTAAATTTTGGGATGTTTAGCTTAGTTTTGGACTTGCAGCAGTTGTTCACTGGAGGCAGCCGGAGCATTCCACGCCTCTTCGTGCCGTGTTTGGTCACAGTAGGAGATGCTTGTACAATTTGTCAGACCGGAGACGATCGTTTCTGGACACAGTATATCGTTCATCATGAGAACTAACTGCATTAACATCTTTAGTGGGTAAATTGGGTGTGGAGCTAGGAACTCCTCTGCAAAACTTTAAATTATGGAATAGATGTTTCCCTATACTATTAATTCTGAATGTTTTAAGAATAGTGCTTACTGGCCTAATGGAGTTTGTAGACATGGAAAACAGTAAGCTTCCGGCTTTTATTGATCTCTCGGTTATTTCATGCAAGCTTAAGGAAGAGTACGTCGAGCAACTTGTGGTTCGCGACTTTGGCTAGGGGCAGCCGCAAACTGAAGCACGCGGGACGCTTTGGGTGGTTAGGGGGGTAAAAAAAAACAGGAATGTCATTTCACATTAACAATGGTTCTGGTTGCCAGTCTTTAGGATGCTTTTAATACATTAAAGGGTTCTGGCTAGGGTGACACTCACCTCATTAGAGGGAACAAGTTGGAAACGTTACAAGGGTACTGGAAAAATGTTAGCATCAGTTTGTCTGGGTGGCCCTGTTTGCATCGAGGGGTTTAGCAATTGTGCTTGTTAACGCTATGGGGGTGAGTTCGATTTATGGTATACTATATTGTACTTGTACATAATGTTCGGTACGGGTCTCTGTCGAAACAAATAACTTGGAGCCATAGGATGTGGATTACCAATGGCTAGCAAGAATCCATTTTTCCTTCTTTTTCACAACATATGTACGAAGCTCGGGCGAAGGATAACGCACGTTGTTACGTTTTCTGTGGTTAGTTTGTGTTTAAGGTGTGTAGTTGTCTTCAGGAGAATAGCTTCTGAATTCATCCAAGCTGGTTGGTCAACTCAAGGTATTGGAGCTGACCGCCCCTTGTCAGACGCAGCTGTCTCCAATTTACCATTCTTCAATTCTGATCTCTATATCCCTTATAAGCCGTTTCTTTGTGTATTCGAACGGTGAGATGCAGAGAGTATTGGTTTAATATCTGAAAGACTTGTTGGCTTGTGCTCGATATGGACGAGCGACCAGGACTAGAGATTTGAGTTTTGGAAATTGGTTCAAGTGAGTTCGATGTGAGACGGTTGTGGATGGTTGTCAAGGTTGCTTCCACATTGGATCTGGGCGTAAAAAGACATCTCCTCAGTTGATGGAGATTGTGGAGATTGACTGTCATCGTAAATCAAAACTTGTTAT
>NC_036862.1:36287860-36297537 GCF_002910315.2 Salvelinus sp. IW2-2015
CCACACACACACACTCATACCCACACACACCACATACACACACACACACACACACACACACACACACACACACACCACACACACACACTCATACCCACACACAGCTCCTGTAACAATAGCTGACTATCACGGGGCTGTCATCTCACGCTGCCTATCCCATTACCAGAGTAGACTGAAGGGGCGCGGCTTTGGTATAAATAAATTATTAAGCCCCATACATTTTTTACCACGTTAGTTCAATGTCTTTCAATTTCTAAAATTATAAGACTTTGGCTTTCGCTCCTTCAGATAATTTGATTTTAATTTCCAGAGGTTCACAAGTTGACTTCACCTGGGATCTGGAAGCATGTAAATTAAACAGCTCTCTGTTACATGAAGATAGATTTTACACTGTTCATACTAATCAAACTGAAATTTGCTTTTGTAGCCTGATTACATCATTGTCCTGTAAGCAAAAGTAGGGCATTGGTTACTCAGATATGCACAAACAAATGTCTCATAAAACATTGTCCATATAAATACACTTTTTAAACAAACAAAAAAAACTGCTTTACAATGCATTTTAATCAATTAGCGCTCTACAGAATGAAAGGATCCAGACTAAACATTTCCCTTTCAGTGATGGCACCAGCCCCATGGTTTGTTGCAACAAATCATTTGTCACGCGTCACACAATTAAAAAATATGGTAATCATCTTAGTCATTCACAGTGCTATATTAAGAATAAAGCTTGAGGGGTGTGGTATATGGCCAATATACCCAGTTAAGGCATGTTCTTACCCACGACACAAACGCAGAGTGCCTGGATACAGCCCTTAGCCAGGTATATTGCCATATACCACAACCCCCGTGGTGTCTATTGCTATTATAAACTGGTTGCCAACGTAATAAGAGCAGTAAAATAAAGTTTTGTCATAGGCGTGGTAACGGTCTGATATACCACAGCTTTCAGCCAATCACATTCAGGGTACTAACACCCAAGTTATAATGTCTGCTATATCACAGCTTTCAGCCAATCAGCATTCAAGGCTAATTCATCACCTGAGTTAAGTGTAAACTCACAACACAATTGCTAGATTGCTAACTATAAAATCAATACCCACACAGGTAGCCATGAATTCATCTAAAAGGAAATGTAGTGTCCACATTTTTGTAAAAATGCAATTGCCAATGCCAACATTTCTAAGCCATATCAAATATATTGGTTTAAAATAGTTGCTATAGAGGTCAAAATTGAGAATGCAGAAATAAGAATTATACCTACCAGAAAGCTGAAATCTCTTCAACTGTACAAAAGATAGCTTGTTTTCCCGCAATTGGATTTTAAAAATGATATACAATCAGAACCATTTTTATTCCCTGGAAAAGGAGAGAAAGTCTGCTTGCTCAACACACAGCAGACCCTATCCCAACGGCCGGCAGATGGCGATATTGAGTCGTTTCATCTTACTGTCCAAAGCAATGTACTTCATGAATCGGCTACCACACTCGTATCCCGTTGAACTGATTTATTCATAAAACATTCTCTATTCAGGCTACAGAGGCTACAATATTCCTCTTTAACTACACTTTTGGTAGAAGCACCAAAAAAGGGGAACATATATTTCTTTATGAAAGATTGTTTTCCACCACCATGCTAGATTGACTAATGCTACTTCCTGACATTGGTACAGTGCTCAGACCATGGTAAACAACAGACTGCCTGCAACCTAATTGCTGAACGTAATACGCATAAAGAAAGTATTCATATTTTCACTTTTATTTCTCTCTTCTCACTATTTAATCGAGGAAGGAAAGACATCTCTGCAGCCTGAAATGGAGAATGTTTATGACACGAACCGGTTCACCGGGATACAAGTGTATAAGCCGACAGCAAACATTTCCTTTGGACGGTAAGATGAAATGACTCAATATTGCCATTGCCGATCTTTGGCTAAGCAGGTTCCAGCGAAACAGTACGTGGCAGGCAGACACTTTCATTACAGGAATCATGAGGATAATGTACTTACTGTTTGACCAAATCAAAGGGTCGCAAATGTGAGTGCTTTGTGCAGTTCTCGAATCCTGAATCTTATTGGAATGTACATGTGTTCCTGTAACCAGTGAGACTGCTCTTTCATTCCATACATAAATACTGCCACCTGCTATATACCCTGGCGCTCCAGTCCTAGCAACGCTGTAAAAGGATCTGTAAATGTGTGGAAGCGACAGCGCCAGATTTGTCTAGGTTAAACACTGTATTAATTTCATTCTACAGCATCAGACCAGGAGAACTTGGCACTACAGGAACACGGCCCACTCCAATGGAATGTTGACCAGCTGCATTTGATGGATTTAGAAGTCAGGGCAACAAGCCCTCTGAGGAACAACAGCACACATTTCCCCTTCCTTTCTCTGTGACATCTATCAAAATGGCTGCTGTGGGAGAAGGGGTTAATGCAATATTTGTCATGCCAACGAGGCGTCAGCAGACGTTTCCATTAGATGTATGTCTTTATAAGGAGACGTGACAGCGACCAAACGGTTACCATGAGCAGTCAACGTGGAACCATGCCAGCCAATTAAAACACAGTTAAGGGACTTCTGCTTTAATAACAGACACACGGATGTCTTTACTAAAGCCTCAACAACACCTGAGTGTGTGTTCATTGAAATACTGGATTATCAGCCTCTATAACACCTGATGAAGACTCTGATCATATCCAGTCTAAAGACCATTGGCTAGTTTAAAAATGGTAAATATAGAGGTTCTATATTCAGGGAATGTATTGATAAATTGCTTATTTTTGTGAAGGAGGTGCTGGGTCCAGGACCATAGCAGGAGACGGGTGAGATGTCTCTCCAGTTATTTACTGATCCCAGGGTCTGTTTTATCATGAGGGGACATCAATTTGTTTTCTGTACGAATAGCAAAAAACAGGAACAAAACTGATAGGAATCTGTGGTAAGAAAGAAATCACTAATTGTCATTCCCTTTTATGACTCCAATAGCAAATAATAGATCCCCCATTTATGTAAAACAGTGTATTTCCATAGAAATGCCTATTGTGTGCGTCTCCGTGGCCAGATTGGGGAGTAGTGGACTGGAGCTGTTAATCCTGTATAGTTTCCTCCTGCAGTAGAACAGGAGAATCTCAATTCTCCTCCAATGGGTTAGAGAAGGAGTGAGGAAAAGAGGACCGAATAGTATGCAATTGAGATCTCCCCACAGCAGAGTTCACAGGATGCTCCCGCTCAGAGCTCAAGGCTGAGAGAAGGATGACATATTCCATCTATCGCTTTCTCTCTCTTTCTCTTTCATGAGGAGCTGGAGCACTGCGTTTCACTCCCTCTCTCTGTTTTCTAAAGCAGCTCATACAACGGGTACTGCATCCAGAGGAGTGAAAAGAGTAAACATGAAACCCGGTCTAGTATTGTGGTGTATTAGTTAAATAATAATAATGCATGTACAAAACAAATATAATCTAAATGCGTGTCTCAGTGAACTTGACAATTACTGACGTGCAATTTTAACAGTGAGCCTTAACAGCAAGATGAAAAGTAATGAGTTGCTGGTATATCAAACCTAGCCTCTCACTTGATCATTTATTTCAGTTTGGGGTAATGGTGACATTTAGCTTGAAACACAATACTGAATCTACATAGGAGACGGCACCATTTGATTCAGCCGAGTTGCACTTCTGAAATGAGCTGTAGCATACACTTACTTATGTGTGATGAAAAAACACTGGAGAAAACTGAGACCACAAATGTATTAGTTGCCAATCAAACAACTTATACAACTGTATTACAGCATGTTTCACAGTAAAAGTAAGAGTTAGAAAAGTATTTTGGTTTAAATTACATCATATTACTTGACCAACTAAGGACAAATGCAATTTTTTCAAAAACCACTACCACTTTTTTGCACAACAGAAGCTCTTATCTGTAACCAGAGATACACACAGAAACAGGTTACGGTGGCTCTGAGTCAATATAATCAGGACAGAGAGTTTGTGTCACATGCCATTCAGGGGACACCCAAGGGATCGATGACAATGAAAATAAAAATTGACCGCTGTCAAAGACTGACAAACACAAAACAAAAACACACACACCCACACGCACAAGTACACACACAAACGCACACACAAGCTCACACACACATAACTGCAGGGCTCATTATCTTGCCAGTTTGTTGATGTCATCTGCCTTCACAGTGTCAAACCTCTCACAGCACTTGTCAAGTTTTGAGCTCTGACACCAGCTTCTATGCATTTTTTCCAGCTCCTGTCTCTCTCTTTCTCTACCTCTCCCTGTCTCTCTCTTCTCTACCTCTCCATATATATATATATATATCTAACATGCTTGCTGAGCCTTGCTGAGCCTGGCATACAGTAGGTTTGATTCAAAAAGGTATATTGAATAGATGTTCCCGCATGGTTAATAAGGAAGATGTTATTACATGTTCCATTGCAGCTGTTTTTATCTCAATATCAAATCATTTCCGCGGTAACAATTAACTACCTTACTGTGATTGTTTTCAATTACAATTGTCAAAAAGGAAACAAAAAAATTACTTCTTAGCTAAGATCAATTTCTCAAGCAAAAATTGTATGGGAGTGTCTGAGTGGGAGCGGGGGAACTGAAAATGGAGCTGTTATTGGCATAGAGTTGTGGAACTCTCTGCTTATTTATAGTGTTGCACCTCCGTCACTCGGTCGTGTCATGCCATTCCTATGGAATTTGCAAGACGCTCTCTGCCCGGCGGCCGTCATAGTGGTGCCATAAAGTCGTGATAACCCAGTAATTCTGACGGAGGCTAACGTCTATTTTGTCATAAATTACACTATAGTGCCTGGAGATCAAAAACATTGGTAAAGTATTGAAATATTAGCAGAGAACAAACTTGCCAGAATTATCATGTCATCAAATTTACTTTAGACAAATGGCAATGTTGTTCATTAGCTAGCAAAGTTGTCAAAAATAGCTACCAATGCTAACATTAGCAAGCTAAAATCCGGTGGCCTCACCTTCAATCTCAGCTAGCTAGCAAAGTTAATCTGCATGTAAAGTAAATCTGCGACATCAGAATTATAACAAAAGGTTCCAACTAAAATTATTTCCTCCTTCTTGAATGTCATAGTATTTCTAAGTCACTGTGATGCACTTTATGAAATCTTCATCAGCGCTCATTGACGATACAGCGAGGATAATGCTCAGTCAAGCATTTAGTCCAAAACAAAATGTTAAAAACAATATTTTTGACGAAACATGCTACCATGAATTGTCTATTAAACTAATTTACTGCCTTGTGATGTCACCAGGCAGACTAAAACTCCAGTTCCACCAAAAACGCTGAAATTTCAGGGCAGCCTTTTCAAACAGCTGTGACACTAAAGGGATTATCATAATTTCACATTTCAATGTATTATTCCAACCTCAGTGTGGAAATATATATATATTAACATGGCATGCAGATCGCCCTACTGTTTAATCTACTGTCTCGTGTCTGATTGTGTGTGTGGTGTGTACGTACGTGCGTGCGTGAGTGTGCGCGTGTGTGAGGTGTTTGAACGTGCCTGTTGTGTATCGCCCATGCCGAAAGTTGTGGCTTATACAAGGGTGAATTAATATGTGTTAATTATGGCACTTAATGTCTGATTTATGAAGGCTCATGTCAAACTCGTGAAACCTCCAGTAGGATAATAAAAACAAGAGCATTCACGTGTGACTGATTCCCTCAGTAGGATATAACAGAGCTCAGTGTGACTAAACCGTCCTGAGGATATAACAGAGCTCATGTGTGCTAACCCCCAGTAGGAGTAACAGAGCTCAGTGTGACTAACCCTCCAGTAGATCATAAACAGAGCTCAGTGTGCACTGGATCCTCCAGTAGGATATAACAGAGCTCAGTGACTGATCCTCCAGTACGATATAAACGAGCTCAGTTGACTGATCCTCCAGTAGGATATAACACAGAGCTCAGTAATGTGATCGAACAACTCCAGTAGATATAACAGAGCTCAGTGTGACTAACACCTCCAGTAGGATATAACAGAGCTCAGTAGACTGATCCCAGTTAAGGATATAACGAGCTCAGTGGACTGTCCTTCCAGTTAGGGAATATAACAGAGCTCAGTGGACTAATTCTCCAAGTAGAATATAACAGAGATCAGTGTGGACTAACCCTGCAGTAGGATATAACAGAGCTCAGTGTGAATGATCCTCAAGTAGGATATAACAGAGCTCAGTGTGACTGATCCTCCGGTAGGATATAACAGAGCTCAGTGTGACTAAACCCTCCAGTAGGATATAACAGAGATCAGTGTGACTAAACCCTCCAGTAGGATATAACAGAGCTCAGTGTGGACTAAACCTCCAGTAGGATATAAAAGAATCCAGTGTGACTAACCTCCAGTATGATATTTCAGAGCCGGGTGACTAACCCTCCAGTATGATATAACAAGCTGTGTGACGAACCCTCCAGTAGGATATAACAAGATAAGTGTGACAACCGTCCAGAATGATATAACAGAGATCAGTGACTAATCCATGCGAGTGAATAAACAAGAGCTCCAGTGCGACTTAACCTCCATAGATTGATAAACAGATCAGTGTGACTAACTTCCCAGTAGTATAACAGAGCTCAGTGTGAATGATCACTCACCGTAGATAATAACAGAGCTCAGTGTGACTATCCCCATAGATATAACAGAGAATCAGTGTGACTGTATCCTCCTGTATAGATAGAACAGAGGCTCAGTGTGCACTTATCTCCAATAGGAATATAACAGAGCTCCAGTGTGACTGATCCTCCTGTAGAAATGATAACAGAGCTCAGATGTGACTACTCCTCCAGAGATATGATAAGAGCTCAGTGTGACTGATCCTCCAGTAGACAAAATCATCAGTAGGTGGAAAGAACCTCAGTAGATCAGATTGCTCCAGTGTGAACTCTCAGTAGAGTTACCACTAGGCAGCTCGATACGTAACCTGCCATAGAGTAAAAGCATGAGCGTGTCAGCAGACTGGGCCCCAGTAGATATAAAAGCTCAGGACTGATCCTCAAGCATTAAAAGCTGTGTGGACTAACCCTTCCAGGTAGGATATGAACATAGGCTCAGTTGACTAACCCTCAGTAGGATTAACAGTCAGGTGTAGACTAACCCTCAGGTCAGGAGAATATAACAAAGATCAGTGTGACATGACTCCCAGTAGAGAGTATAGCAGACTGTTGACTTAACCCTCGAGTAGAGAGTAATTAACATGAGATCCGTCTGACTAACCTCCAGTAGAGGATTGTCAGAGGCTGTGTGCAACGAATCCCTCCGGAGGATATAACAGAGATCAGTGACATACCTTCCAGTAGGATCATAACAGGAGCTCAAGATGTGACGATCCTCGGTAGAGTTAACAGAGGATCAGTGTGCACTGAACCTTCCAGTACGGAAATATAACAGACTCATCGTGACCTGATCCGCTGTAGATATAAACAGAGAGCTCAGTGTGCATCTGATCTCCTGTAGGGATGTATAACAACAGAGCTCAGTTAGACTGATCCTCCAGTTCAGCATCAATGATTTAGAGCTCAGTGTGAGAGCCAGAATTAAACTGCGGCTATCCAGCTAGTGTTTACATAGCACTCAATTACTCAACTCATCCCCATATACCTCAGGGGCACACATGAACGAGTACGAGCCCCCAGCACAGACAGGATATAGAAGATAATACCCCAGACCAAAATAATCATAAGTCAATCAAACACAAATTGAAAGTATAGTGTTCTAGAACGAGTTTACTCACACATGCATTCACACGGGATATCACTGTATAGTCTCTGTTGTCTGTGTCTGTGTTTGGTCTGTGTTGTATTGTGATCTGTCGGTTGTTAATTTCCTTCTGACAAGGAAATAAACATGTATTTTTTAAACACAAGTGGAGGTAAACACAACCGCTATCCATATATAATCCTAAAATATCCAGAAATCTCATCTTATTGGTACACACTGACACAGATGTAACTTGGTCTTTTATTGACTGATCAACCAGTGATCAGATTACGATGTACAGTATGGTAAATAAGAAATTGTATAAACTCAAACTGACCGTAGTGTACCACAGGAGGGTGTGCATATCCGTGCTAGCTCAGCTGTCAGCTGAGTGAAGAGAGACCTCTGTATATGAGTCCTGCCTACCCACCCGTGATCTTCGCCTGACAGGCTCTTACTGAGACACCAGCTAATGGCAGTTAAGAGAGAGAAATGGAAGGGGATACATAGTCAGTGTATACTTAATGCAATTCAAGCTGAAATGGTCTCAAGCATTAACCCAACCCTGCTGAAATCAGGAGAGGCAGAGCGGAGAGACAGAGAGAGAGAGGCAGAGAGAGAACAGAAGAGGCCGAGTGAGAGGGGGGGGATAAGGGATGGGGGCAGGGATGGAGAATAGAAAGGAGGCAGGAGAAGAGAGAAGCAGGAAGAGAGAGGCATGAGACGAGCGTGAGGAGGATGACAGGAGGAGAGAACTGGAGGGGAGAGAGAGAGAGAGAGACAGGGAGGGAGAAAACAGGAGAAAACAGGGAGCAGACAGGGAGATTTTGCATATTGTATTCTGATTACATCATTGTCTGTAAACAAAAGTAGGCATTGGTTGTCTCAGAAATACATAAACAAATCTCAGTGAAGCTGACATGTCTCATCCAAACATTGTCCATTAAAAACAAATGATTTCTAAAGATAAAAACTGCTTGACAATACATTTTGATCAATGAGCGGCTCTACAAAATGAAATCCAAAATGAAACATTTTCCCCTTTTTCAGTTGGTGGCACCAGCCCATGATCTGTTTGCACCAAACATTTTTCATGGGGATAATGCACTTTACTGTTTGACTAAATTATGGTTTTAGCCTCCTAAAACAATAGGACATTTTGAGTGAGGTCAAAATAATGTGGTGCCAAATAAAACGTACAGGCACCAATAAGAAGTTGGCGTCATGCTGCCAAGTCAAAGGGTCACAAATGCAATAGCTTTGGTCGCAGTCTATTGGAATGTACACGTAGTCCTGTAACCAGTGAGAGCTGCTCTTCATTCTTTACATAAATACTGCCCCCTGCTGATATGCCCTGGGTGCTCCAGTCCTAGCAATGCTGTAAAATGGATCTGTAAATGTGTGGAAGCGACAGCCCCAGTATTTGGTCCAGGTTTTAACACTGTATTAATCTATTCTACAAGCATCAGACCAGGGAATTGTGCCATTACAGGCAACACCGTCCACTCCTAATTGGAATGTTGACCAGCTACATTCTGATGGGATTTAGAACGCCAGGGCAACAAAGACCTCTGAGGAACAACAAAACATTTCCCCTTCCCTTTCTCTGTGACATCCATCAAAATGGCTGCTGTGGTAGAAGGGGTTAATGACATTATTTGTCAAGCCAACCAAGGGTGTCAGCATCAGCCATGCCCATTAGATGGGATGTCTTTATCAGGAGACGTGACAGCAGCCAAACAGCTACCACCGCATCAACGTGGAACCATGCCAGCCAATTACAACACGGTTTACGGACGGCTGCTTTAATAACAGACCCAAGGCCAGCCTAAGCCTCTACAACAGCTGAGGAAGAGTCTTCAATCAGAGTACTGTATTATCAGCCTCTACAACAGCTGAGGAAGAGTCTTCAATCAGAGTAGTGTA
>NC_036862.1:36297562-36300601 GCF_002910315.2 Salvelinus sp. IW2-2015
AGCCTTCCTAAAACAATAGGACATTTTGAGTGAGGTCAAAATAATTGTGCCAAATAAAACGTACAGGCCTCAATAAGAAGGTTGACCGTCATGCTGCCAACAAAGGGTACACAAATGCATATAGCTTTTTGGTCGCAGTCTAATTGAATGTACACGTAAGTCGCTTGTAACTCAGTGAAGCTGCTCTTCATCTTAACATATATACGTGCCGCCTGCTGATTATGCCCTGGTGCCTCCATCCTTAGCTAATGCTGTAAAACTGGATCTTTAGTATGTGGATGGAAGCGCAGCCCAGATATTTGGTCCAGGTTTAACACCTGTATTAATCTTTTCTACAAAGCATCAGACCAGGGGAATATAGTGGCCATTACAGGCACACCGTTCCACTCCTATTGGAATGTTGACCAGCTTACATTCTTGATGGAGTTCTAGAAGCCAGGCAACAATAGACCTCTTGAGGACAACAAAAACATTTCCCTTCCCTTCTTCTTGACATCATACAAAAGGCTCTGTTGCGGTAGAAGGGTTAAGACATATTTTGTCAAGCAACCAGGGGTGTCAGCATACAATCGCCATGCCCATGGTAGTGGGATGTCTTTATCAGGAGAGTACAGCAGCAAACAGCTACCACGCAATCACGTGGAACCCATGCCAAGCCATTCAACACGGTTTCGGACGCTTTGCTGTTAAATACAGACCCAAGCCCAGCCCTAAGCCTCTACTACAACAGCTTGAGGAAAGAGTCTTCAATCAGAGTAATTGTATTACAAGCCCTCTAACAAACAGTAGGAAGAGTCTTCACATGAGGTAGTGATATTACAGCGCTCTACAACACTGAGGAAGAGTCTTCATTCAAGAGTAGTGTATTATCCAGCCTGCTACAACAGCTGAGGAGAGTTCTTCATCACTGAATAAGTACATTAGGTTATCGACCTCAACAGTGAAAGAACAGCTGGCGTCTTCGTTAGAGTACTGTAGTTATCAGGCCGTCTGAATACGCAAGCTGAGGAAGAGTCCCTCATTCGAAGGTAGTGTATTAGATGCGGCCGTACAACATGAGGAAGGATTCTTCAATCAGAGGGGTAGTGTATTATCAGGCCTCTACAACAGCTGAGGGTAGAGAGCTTCAATCAGAGTACCTGTATTATCAGCCCTACAACAGCTGAGAAGATTGTCTTCAATCAGCAGTAGTGATCAGTTAATTCAAGCCTGAGAGTACAACAGGCTTGAGAAGATGTCATTCATATCAGAATGTTGTATGGAATCAAGCCTCTGACAAAACAGCTGAGCGAAGAGCTTCATTCAGAATACTGTATTTATCAGCCTCTACAACACGAGAAGAGTCTTCAATCAGATACTCTGTCTTATCAGCCTCTACAACAGCTAGAAGAGTCTCAATCAGCATTACTTTATTATCATGCCTCTACATAACAGCTGAGGAAACGTCTTCAATCAGATAGTACTGTATAGTCACCTCTACAACAGCGAGAAGATCTTCATCAGCGTAGTTATTATTCAGCCTCTCAACAGCTGAGGAAGATCTTCTTCAGGAGTAGTGTATTATCAGCCTCGTACAACAGCTGAGGAAGAGTCTTCAGTCAGGTACTGGATTATCAGACCTCTACAAACAGCTGAGGAAGACGTCTTCATTCAGAGTACTGTATTATCAGCCTCTACAACAGCTGAGGAAGACTTCTGGATCACATCCAGGCTAATACCATGGGCTAGTGTAAAAGGGTAAATATAGAGGTACTATATTCAGGGAAATGATTGAATATATAGACTGGATTTTGTAAAGTAGGTGCTGGTTCCCAGGACCATAGCAGGAGACGGGAGTGAGACTCCAGTTATTTACTATCCCTGGGGTCTGTTTTATCAAGAGGGTGGACATCAATTTGTTTTCCTTCGGAATAGCAAAAACAGGAACAAAGCTGACAGGAATCTGGTGGAGTAGAAATACATCACAATTTGTCATCCCCTTTTATGACTCCAATAGCAAATAATAGATTTCCCCCATTCGTGTAAACAGTGCATTTCTTTAGAAATGGCCTATTGTGTGTGTGTCTTTGGGCCAGAGTGGGGGAGCAGGGGCCTGGAGCTGCTAATACTGTTATAGTTTCCTCCTGCAGCAGCCTAGCTCTCAGCTGCAGCTCCTAGCAGCTCCAAGCCAGGGAGGAGGAGGATGAAGAGGAAGAGGAAGAGATCGCCAATACCATAACCCTAAGAGACAGGGGAATCTAATTGCATACTCCTCGCGTCCCTCCTCTCTCACCTTCTCCTCCAATGGGTTTTGAGAAGGAGCGAGAAAAGAGGACGTGAGGAGAATGCAATTGAGATCCTCCCACAGGCACAGTTTCACAGAGATGATCCTGCTCACAGCTCAGCTGAGGGAAGGATAGAAATATTCCATCTCTCTCTTCTTTGTCTTCATGAGGAGCTGGACACTGCATTTCTCTCCCTCTTGTTGTTTTCTAAAGCAGCTCGTTATAATGTGTTCTGCTGTTTACTGCATCCAGAGGGGAAAGAATGAAAGGAAACCTGTTTCTATTCTGTGGTGTTTTATTTCAAATAATAATAGCATGCACAACAACGAATTGCACAAATAGTGGATCTAGTGTGCTTCGAACCTGATCAAACTCTGACAACAGATCAATCACGACTATGCTGCAGGCAACAAAATTATGTTAGACATTGTATATAAATAATCATTACTTATCCTGGTTGCTCATGTATATTCATATTCAATCTCTTATAATCCCGTCATAATATTGTAAGCTTATTACTTATTGTGCAAGACCTATAACATTGAGGGCCACTACTAGCGAGTTCCTGGAGTTGACAAATGAGATAACTCGTGTTGTGAAATATCTAATCATATCCCGCATACTTCATGTGGTGACATTTCGCTCTTTCCGTTTATTGGTGAGCCACTACGACCTAAGATTTGGAAATGTGTCTTGCTGGGCACCGGATTTAAAGGACAGCTTATTTGCTAACCAGTTTAAATATGTTGGTAAAGATTTGTGAGATATCCGTGAA
>NC_036862.1:36301093-36307355 GCF_002910315.2 Salvelinus sp. IW2-2015
GCGGCCTGGAGCTGCTAATACTGTTATAGTTTCCTCCTGCAGCAGCCTAGCTCTCAGCTGCAGCTCCTAGCAGCTCCAAGCCAGGGAGAGGAGGATGAAGAGGAAGAGGAAGAAAGCCACTACCATAACCCTAAGAGACAGGGGAATGAATCTCAATTGCATACTCCTCGCGTCCCTCCTCTCTCACCTTCTCCTCCAATGGGTTTTGAGAAGGAGGCGAGGAAAGAGGACGTGAGGAGAATGCAATTGAGATCCTCCCACAGGCACAGTTTCACAGAGATGATCCTGCTCACAGCTCAAGGCTGAGGGAAGGATAGAAATATTCCATCTCTCTCTTCTTTGTCTTTCATGAGGAGCTGGAGCACTGCATTTCTCTCCCTCTCTGTTGTTTTCTAAAGCAGCTCGTTATAATGTGTACTGCTGTTTACTGCATCCAGAGGGGCYGAAAGAGTGAAAGGAAACCTGTTTCTATTCTGTGGTGTTTTTATTTCAATAATAGCATGCACAACAACATATTCAAAATGTATGTCTCAGTGAACTTGACAATCACACAGAGCACAAATTATTGCATTTAAAAAAATACTTGCTCATGTATCATATCATTTTGTAGTTGTCATATTACTGATGTGCAGATTTAACATTGAGCCCTAATAGCGAGATGAAGAAGTAATACGTTGTACATCAATCCTAGCCCTCTCGTTGATCCTTTCAGTTTGGGGGTATRGATGCCATTTAGCTGAATACAGTACTGAGTCTACCAGGAGACGGCTCCATTTGATTCAGCTGAGTTGCACTTCTGAAATGAGCTGTAGGCATACTACTGTATGTGTGATAAAACATAATACATCATTTGACAACTAAGCACAAAAGCACATTTTTCAAATCCACTACAGTAGTATTCAGTTTTTTTGCACAACAAAGGCTTCTTGTCTGTAACCATAGATACACAGAGAAAAGGGACGGTGGCTCTGAGTCAATATAATCAGGGACACAGAGGTTTGTGACACATGCCAGTCAGGCACACCCAAGGGATCGATGACAATGATAAACAAAATTGACCAGTGTCAAAGGCTGACAAACACAGAAACACAAGGACGCATGCACAGACCACACACACAGACAAGCCCAGGACTCATTAACCTGTTTAGATGTCGTCTGCCTTCACTGTGTCAAACCTCTGACAGCACTTTGAGCTCTGACACCAGCTGTCTATTTTGTTTTTTCTCTCTACCTCTTTCTACCTCTCCCTATCTCCCTAATTCTCTACATCTCCCTAATTCTCTACCTCTTTCTACCTCTCCCTCTCTCCCTAATTCTCTACCTCTTTCTACCTCTCCCTATCTCCCTAATTCTCTACCTCTTTCTACCTCTCCCTATCTGCCTAATGCTCTACCTCTCCATACATCTCTATCTAACAGGCTTGCTGAGTCTGATATAAATGTGCTTTTCCAACATTGTTATAATTTCTTTGCACCCAAGCATGGTTAGTATATCTATTATTACAGGTCCAGCTGGTTTTTAAAATCTCAATATCAAATCATTTCTGGTTAACTAACAAGTACTTTACTGTGAGTGTATCAATTAAAATGGTCAAAATAAACAAAAATAGCTTCTGAGCAAAGATACATTTCCCAGGTAAGAATTTTACTAGGACTGTCTGGGAGTGGTCTAAGTGGGGGAGGGGGGTAATAATGAACTGTTATTGGCATAGTTTTGGGACTCTCTTCTTGGTCTATTAACTAATTGAACGTCTTGTAATGTCACCAGAACAGGCAGACATTTCAGTCGGTCTTTTTAAACAGCTGTTACACTAAAAGCGGATTATCATCATTTTGACTTTCACACTATTAATCAATGTCAGTGGGGACATATAAATATATATATATTATTACATATATATACATATATATATATATATATGCATGCAATTATTAAAGGCCCAGTTTAGTCCAAAATTGTTTTATATATATATATATATATATAAAACAATTTTTGGACTAAACTGGGCTTTTATATTGCATGCATGTTTGCACTACAATGGATGGGAAAACCAAGGCCATTAATTCATACTATGCCGTGTGTTTCTTCCTGTTACTCATCTCTAATTTACATTAACCTGGCATGCAGATCGGCCTATCTTCCTGTCTCTGTGTGTGTGTTTGTGTGTCTCTGTGTGTGTGTGCGCGCATGTGTTTGTGCGCGCATGTGTGTGAGGGTGTTTGCACGTGCCTTCATGTGTATAGCCATGCCTTAACACAGCGAAGGGTGGATAGTATACAAATATGAAAGTCTAACACAGACACGAGGGAATATGTGTATTAATATGGCTCTCGTCTGTTTGTGAAGATCATTGTGACTGACCCTCCAGTAGGATATAACAGAGCTCAGTGTGACTGACCCTCCAGTAGGATATAACAGAGATCAGTGTGACTGACCCTCCAGTAGGATATAACAGAGCTCAGTGTGACTGACCCTCCAGTAGGATATAACAGAGCTCAGTGTGACTGACCCTCCAGTAGGAATTAACAGAGCTCAGTGTGACTGACCCTCCAGTAGGATATAACAGAGCTCAGTGTGACTGACCCTCCAGTAGGATATAAAGAGCTCAGTGTGACTGACCCTCCAGTAGGATATAACAGAGATCAGTGTGACTGACCTCCCAGTAGGATATAACAGAGCTCAGTGTGACTGACCCTCCAGTAGGATATAACAGAGCTCAGTGTGACTGACCCTCCAGTAGGATATAACAGAGCTCAGTGTGACTGACCTCCAGTAGGATATAACAGAGCTCAGTGTGAGCCGGTGATTAAACTGTGCTATACAAGCCTATTGTTTACATTAGCACATCAATTACTCACTCATCCCCATTTAGCCTCAGGGCACAATAATAGTATACCCACCAATACACAGGGATATATAGATACCCAGATCAAAATGGAATAGATGTCTATCAAAGCAAATGAAGTACATGCCTCTCAACAAGGGATATCATATATATTCCCTGTGTCTGTGTGTGTGTTGTTTTCCCTTCTGACAAGTTGATGTAAAAAGAAAATGGTGGAGAATGAAACACACACTGTCCATATTCATCTCTAAATATCTAGGACCTTATCTTATTGGTAACACTGCACAGATCTAATTGTCTTTGCTTGAATGATTCGCCAGTGACCAGGTAGAATTACAGTATGTATAAATAAGAATATTATCAACTAAAACGACCATGCAGATACAGGGTGTGTTATTTCTCCCTCTCCTATCCTTGCTGCTCAGCTCAGTGAAGAGAAGACATCTGGTTATGTGTCCTCCTACCCCACCATGTGGTCTGTCCCTGACATGATCTGACCTGAATACAACCACACACTGGCAGAGAGGGAGAGGCAGAGAGGAAGAGCAGGGAGGGAGAGGCAGGGAGGGAGAGGCAGAGAGGGAGAGGCAGAGAGGAAGAGACAGAGAGGAAGAGGCAGGGAGGGAGGGCAGGAGGAGAGGCAGAGCGGGAGAGGCAGGGAGGGAGAGGCAGGAGGGAGAGGCAGAGAGGAAGAGGCAGGTGGAGGGAGAGGCAGGTGAGGGAGGCAGAGAGGAAGAGGCAGAGAGGAAGAGGCAGAGAGAGAATGAGAGGGGGAAAGATGAGAGATAGAAAATAAAGAAAGATGAGAGAGAAAGGGGAGAGGGGGAGGGAGATAGAAGAGACGGAGAGAGGAAGAGAAAGTCAAAAGAGAGAAAGACAGATACAAAGAGAAGGGAGAGAGAGTGAGGAAAGGAGAGAGAGGGAGTGAGGAAAGGAGAGAGAGAGCAAGAAGGGAGAAAAGAGAGAAATGTGTTCTGACCTGATCAGCCTCCTCCAGTGGATTCTCTGCTCACTTTATGATTTATAGGGCACAGGCGGGTGAATATTTCATTGTAATACATAGAGGCTAGCTAATATCCCAGGCCCAGTCAGACTGGGGCATTAAGGAGAGGCATGAATACATTGAGGTTGTTACGCCTGGCCTTAATCAATCAGGGCACACAGTGGGTGGAACTGCTAAGAAAAACGCTCTGTTCTCATTACACAGACAAATCATACATAACATTAGCCATTATAAATGATATACATACCCCGAGTTACTCCACCCAACCCTAATGACCAAGAATTCTCCATCAGGATGAGGAGATAAGACTAGGGCAATAAATATTTTAGATATTTTTTAGACTATAGAAACTGCAAAAAGGGACCAAAAACATCTCTAAAATGGGATACAGAAATGCATATTGTTCTTCAGATTGTTATTAGGTCTATGTGGCTAAAACACAAGGCTTTGCGACAGGCGACCCTATTTCCATGTGCCTCCAGAGAAAACTGGGCCTGTCACCATAATACAAACATTAGAATATTAGGGGAAGATACAATGTCATGAATAAAATTACATTGTCTTCCAAATGAATTCRTTCAAATTGTCTGAGGAATCAGCTTTGACAGACAAACACAATTTACAGGTGTATTTTTCTGAACAATGATAGTGATATGTCCACTCTGAGTTCCAGTAAATGTCTATCGTGTCCCTCTCTGTTTCAATAAGAGGCTTATGGATGTTAAATTTAGTCYCTGACAAAAAGAGAGAAAAGGGCCATGGCTGGAAAAGGCTGAGAATCATCACATGTTCACATCACGTCTTGGAAGAATGATACCCTATCTATTGTGGAGGAATCTGGGGGCTGGGAAACTGAGAACAGGTAGTATACTGCTGCTGTTCAACCCACACTAATGTCATAGAAATATCCCCATTAAAGGCCTGATTATATGTGTCTGGGAGAGGAGAGCTGAACAGAGCTGTCCAGCATGTGTTAAACCTCAGCAAAAGTCTCCCTCAGCACCTGTCTCCCCAGTCTACAGTCCAGTATATAGGTTAAACCACAGCACCAGTCTCCCTCAGCACCAGTCTCCCCAGTCTACAGTCCAGTATGTAGGTTAAACCACAGCACCAGTCTCCCTCAGCACCTGTCTCCCCAGTCTACAGTCCAGTATGTAGGTTAAACCACAGCACCAGTCTCCCTCAGCACCAGTCTCCCTCAGCACCAGTCTTCCCAGTCTACAGTCCAGTATGTAGGTTAAACCACAGCACAGTCTCCCTCAGCACCTGTCTCCCGCAGTCTACAGTCCAGTATGTAGGTTAAACCACAGCACCAGTTTCTCCTCAGCACCAGTCTCCCTCAGCACCAGTCTTCCCAGTCTACAGTCCAGTATGTACAGCAGGTTAAATCTCAGCACCAGTTCTCCCTCAGCACCAGTCTTCCCAGTCTACAGTCAAGTATATAGGTTAAACCTCAGCACCAGTATTCCCAGTCTACAGTCCAGCATGTAGGTTAAACCTCAGCACCAGTATTCCCAGTCTACAGTCCAGTATGTAGGTTAACCCTCAAGCACCAGCTCAGTCTAGCAGCACTAGTGGGACTGGGAGCCCAGGAGGACCCAGCTCAGTCTAGGAGCACTAGTGGACTGGGAGCCCAGTAGGATCCAGCTCAGTCTAGCAGCACTAGTGGGACTGGGAGCCCAGTATGATCCAGCTCAGTCTAGCAGCACTAGTGGGACTGGGAGCCCAGTATGATCCAGCTCAGTCTAGCAGCACTAGTGGGACTGGGAGCCCAGGAGGACCCAGCTCAGTCTAGGAGCACTAGTGGGACTGGGAGCCCAGTATGATCCAGCTCAGTCTAGCAGCACTAGTGGGACTGGGAGCCCAGTATGATCCAGGTCAGTCTAGGAGCACTAGTGGGACTGGGAGCCCAGTATGATCCAGCTCAGTCTAGGAGCACTAGTGGGACTGGGAGCCCAGTATGATCCAGCTCAGTCTAACAGCACTAGTGGGACTGGGAGCCCAGTATGATCCAGCTCAGTCTAGCAGCACTAGTGGGACTGGGAGCCCAGTATGATCCAGCTCAGTCTAGTAGCACTAGTGGGACTGGGAGCACAGTATGATCCAGCTCAGGATTAATCTTCTCTGCCACTCTAGTCACAGGGATGCAGGGCTAGAGAGATAAAGGGCTAGAGAGATACAGCTAAGGCTAGCTTTTTCAGCTAAGGCTAGCTTTTTCAAACAGAAAATTTGCTCTCCTGTAGCACTAATTCCAAAAGGTTTTGGGACACTGTAAAGTCCATGGAGAATAAGAGCACCTCCTCCCAGCTGCCCACTGCACTGAGAGTAGGAAACACTGTCACAACCAATAAATCTACGATTATCGATAATTTCAATAAGCATTTTTCCATGGTTGGCCATTGCTTTCCACATGG
>NC_036862.1:36307380-36314876 GCF_002910315.2 Salvelinus sp. IW2-2015
GGCAACGAGGCGGTCTCGTGGTCAGGCTTCGGAGATGGGCACATCGCGCTCCACTCCCTAGCATACTACTCGCCAATGTCCAGTCTCTTGACAATAAGGTTGACGAAATCCGAGCACGGGTAGCATTCCAGAGAGACATCAGGGATTGCAACGTGCTCTGCTTCACGGAAACATGGCTAACTCAAGAGACGCTAACGGAGTCGGTGCAGCCAGCTGGTTTCTTCATGCATCGCGCCGACAGAAACAAACATCTTTCCGGTAAGAAGAGGGGCGGGGGGGTATGCCTTATGATTAACGAGACGTGGTGTGATCATCATAACAACACACAGGAACTCAAGTCATTCTGTTCACCTGATCTAGAACTCTCACAATCAAATGTCGACCGCATTATCTACCAAGGGAATTCTCTTCAATCATAATCACAGCCGTATATATTCCCCCCCAAGCAGACACATCGATGGCCCTGAACGAACTTTATCTGACTCTTTGTAAACTGGAAACCACACACCCTGAGGCTGCATTCATCGTAGCTGGGGATTTTAACAAGGCTAATCTAAAACAAAAACTCCCTAAATTCTATCAGCATATCGATTGTGCTACCAGGGCTGGAAAAACCCTAGATCATTGTTATACTAATTTCCGCGACACATATAAGGCCTCCCCCGCCCCCCTTTCGGAAAAGCTGACCACGACTCCATTTTGTTGATTCCAGCCTACAAACAGAAACTCAAACAACAAGCTCCGCGCTCAGGTCTGTTCAACGCTGGTCCGACCAATCTGAATCCACGCTTCAAGACTGCTTCGATCACGCGGATTGGAATATGTTCCGCATTGCGTCCAACAACAATATTGACGAATATGCTGATTCGGTGAGCGAGTTCATTAGGGAGTGCATTGACGATGTCGTACCCACAGCAACGATTAAAACATTCCCAAACCAGAAACCTGGATTGACGGCAGCATTCGCGTGAAACTGAAAGCGCGAACCACTGCTTTAACCAGGGCAAGGTGACCGGAAGCATGACCGAATACAAACAGTGTAGCTATTCTCTCCGCAAGGCAATCAAACAGGCTAAGTCCCAGTACAGAGACAAAATCGAGTCGCAATTCAACAGCTCAGACACAAGAGGTATTGTGGCAGGGTCTACAGTCAATCACGGATTACAAAAAGAAAACCAGCCCCGTCGCGGACCAGGATGTCTTGCTCCCAGACAGGCTAAACAACTTTTTGCCCGCTTTGAGGACAATACAGTGCCACTGACACGGCCCCCTACCAAAACCTGCGGGCTCTCCTTCACTGCAGCCGAGGTGAGTAAAACATTTAAACGTGTTAACCCTCGCAAGGCTGCAGGCCCAGACGGCATTCCCAGCCGCGTCCTCAGAGCATGCGCAGACCAGCTGGCTGGTGTGTTTACGGACATATTCAATCAATCCTTATCCCAGTCTGCTGTTCCCACATGCTTCAAGAGGGCCACCATTGTTCCTGTTCCCAAGAAAGCTAAGGTAACTGAGCTAAACGACTACCGCCCGTAGCACTCACTTCCGTCATCATGAAGTGCTTTGAGAGACTAGTCAAGGACCATATCACCTCCACCCTACCGGACACCCTAGACCCACTCCAATTTGCTTACCGAACCAATAGGTCCACAGACGACGCAATCGCAACCACACTGCACACTGCCCTAACCCATCTGGACAAGAGGAATACCCATGTGAGAATGCTGTTCATCGATTACAGCTCAGCATTAACACCATAGTACCCTCCAACTCGTCATCAAGCTCGAGACCCTGGTCTCGACCCCGCCCTGTGCAACTGGGTCCTGGACTTCCTGACGGGCCGCCCCCAGGTGGTGAGGGTAGGTAACAACATCTCCACCCCGCTGATCCTCAACACTGGGGCCCCACAAGGGTGCGTTCTGAGCCCTCTCCTGTACTCCCTGTTCACCCACGACTGCGTGGCCATGCACGCCTCCAACTCAATCATCAAGTTTGCGGATGACACTACAGTGGTAGGCTGATTACCAACAACGACGAGACGGCCTACAGGGAGGAGGTGAGGGCCCTCGGAGTGTGGTGTCAGGAATAAACCTCACACTCAACGTCAACAAAACAAATGAGATGATTGTGGACTTCAGGAAACAGCAGAGGGAGCACCCCCTATCCACATCGACGGGTCAGTAGTGGAGAAGGTGGAAAGTTTTAAGTTCCTCGGTGTACAACATCACGGACAAACTGAATTGGTCCACCACACAGACAGCGTTGTGAAGAAGGCGCAGCAGCGCCTCTTCAACCTCAGGAGGCGTAAGAAATTCGGCTTGTCACCAAAAGCACTCACAAACTTCTACAGATGCACAATCGAGAGCATCCTGTCGGGCTGTATCACCGCCTGGTACGGCAACTGCTCCGCCCACAACCGTAAGGCTCTCCAGAGGGTATGAGGTCTGCAGAACGCATCACCGGGGGCAAACTACCTGCCCTCCAGGACACCTACACCACCCGATGTCACAGGAAGGCCATAAAGATCATCAAGGACAACAACCACCAAGCCACTGCCTGTTCACCCCGCTATCATCCAGAAGGCGAGGTCAGTACAGGTGCATCAAAGCAGGGACCGAGAGACTGAAAAACAGCTTCTATCTCAAGGCCATCAGACTGTTAAACAGCCACCACTAACATTTAGCGGCCGCTGCCAACATACTGACTCAACTCCAGCCACTTTAAAAATGGGAATTGATGGAAATTATGTAAAAATGTACCACTAGCCACTTTAAACAATGCCACTTAATATAATGTTTACATACCCTACATTACCCATCTCATATGTATATACTGTACTCTATATCATCTACTGCATCTTGCCATCTTTATGTAATACATGTACCACTAGCCACTTTAAACTATGCCACTTTATGTTTACATACCCTACAGTACTCATCTCATATGTATATACCGTACTCTATACCATCTACTGCATCTTGCCATGCCGTTCTGTACCACCACTCATTCATATATCTTTATGTACATATTCTTTATCCCTTTACACTTGTGTGTGTGTATAAGTAGTAGTTGTGGAATTGTTAGGTTAGATTACTTGTTGGTTATTACTGCATTGTCGGAACTAGAAGCACAAGCATTTCGCTTCACTCGCATTAACATCTGCTAACCATGTGTATGTGACTAATAAAAATTTGATTTGATTTGATTGATTTGATTTGACCCAAACTGTTACAGACCTATATCCATCCTGCCCTGCCTTTCTAAAATCTTCAAAAGCCAAGTAAATGAACAGATGACTGACCATTTCGAATCCCACCGTACCTTCTCCACTATGCAATCTGGTTTCCGAGCTGGTCATGGGTGTACCTCAGCCACGCTCAAGGTCCTAAACAATATCATAACAGCCATCGATAAAAGACAGTACTGTGCAGCCGTCTTCATCGACCTGGCTAAGGCTTTCGAGTCTGTCAATCAACGCATCTTATCGGCAGACTCAATAGCCTCGGCTTCTCAATGACTGCCTCGCCTGGTTCACCAAATACTTCTCAGATAGAGTTCAGTGTTCAAATCGGAGGGCCTGTTGTCGGACCTCTGGCAGTCTCTATAGGGGTGCCACAAGGTTCAATTCTCAGGCCAACTCTTTTCTCTATACATATCAATGATGTCGCTCTTGCTGCTGGTGAGTCTCTGATCCACCTCTACGCAGACGACACCATCCTGTGGTGTCAGCAGCAGCAGTAGGAGCAGCAGTAGGAGCAGCAGCAGTAGTTGTAACAGCAGTAGCAGCAGCAGTAGGAGCAGCAGCAGCAGTAGGAGCAGCAGTAGTTGTAACAGCAGTAGCAGCAGCAGTAGTAGGAGCAGCAGCAGTAGTTGTAACAGCAGTACCAGCAGCAGTAGTAGGAGCAGCAGCAGTAGTTGTAACAGCAGTAGCAGCAGCAGCAGTAGAATCAGCAGCAGTACTAGCAGCAGTAGGATCAGCAGCAGTAGGATCAGCAGCAGTAGCAGCAACAGGAGCAGCAGCAGCGGGAGGGAGGCAGATATGAGGATAGCAGCTTGTCAAAGCTGTCTCACTGGGTGATGTTAATATAGCAAAGCTAAGCTGGTAAAGGATTTAAGCAGCTTAGAAAGTACAGGGAAATAAACTTGATGATTCCTCTGCATTTTGGAAAACTTAAATCCTGGAAAGTTGAAATGCACATTCAACCCCGTTCTGATCACCTGGAAACTGGGATGATTACAATTTGCACATTTGATTGGAAAAGTAAATAAATCAGAATTTCATGTTGTGCCAGTGATATGACATTGATTGAGGCATATGTTCTGTKCATTTTTTTTTWAAATAACAATAATGTGTGCCTTAAAAATATGGACACACAATTACTAAATAGTCTTAACCATTTCAGAAGCCAGTAAGAATCTAACTACATCAAGGGCTATGTTAGATTGATTGACTCTCACAACTGGGCTGCCAAATGTAATGGGTTTAGCTACATCAGGAATCAATGCAGTGTCTGGGCCTAACATGGTGAATCCCCTCAATTAATTGGGACACGACGGTTAAAGGTCCAATGCAGCTGTTATTATCTAATATCAAATAATTTCTGGGTAACAATTACGTATCTTACCTTGAAGAAAAAAAGCTTGGATTTGACTAGGACTGTCTGGGAGTTGCCTGATAGGGGAGGGGACAATGGAAACMATCTGTTATTGACAGAGAGGTTTGGTCTATTAACTAATTCACCGCCTGGTGATATCACCAGGCAGGGCAAAACTCCATCCCACCAAAACAGGCAGAAATTTCAGGCGGTCTTTTCAAACAGCTCTTACACTAAAAGTTCATTATCATCCTTTTCACAATTTCACTGTATTATTCCAAGAATCATAGTGTGGAAAAAATATATATAAAAGACAGGAAATCATATTTTTGACTGCACTTGGCCTTTAAATCGACCTCATCTCTATGTTTTGGTCTCTTATCCTATCCCCTTGGCAGGGGATAAACCAATAAACCATGGATTGAATAAATACATCATTGGGATGAACAGGAGGGTATCACCTCTCGATATAGGATCAAGTGGCAAAGACATGATCAATATGAATCGGAAAACACATCTACAAAACTAACATCCTCATTCGGCCAACATTAAATCTCCCATATAGACTCAGTGCTGCGGTGCCACAGGTTGTCTCAGTACACATCAGTACACACTGACTACACTGTATGACAGATCCATAGTGATCAGTCCTCCAGGAATCAATCACAAAAATGGACCCAATACTTCAGCTGAAATGTAATTCTGAATGCTGTGCATTACATGGGAAACATTTCCATCATGGTATGTGGATCTGAAGTCACATTGGACTGTGGTCGCTGATGATATATTGTTTAAGCCTTATAGTTTTATGGATTTCCTGTCTGGACCGTCGGATGTCAGTGCTGACTTGAATGTTGACCTTGTCAGAACAGGGGTCCATCGGTTGCAGTTGACTCTGTCACCCCACCCCCCCTTTCAACCTGGCACCACCCATCACTGTTCCCCTTGCTGTCCTCCCCACTGCTCTCCTCTACCCCTGTCCTCCTCTCTTTACCTCTCCTCCCACCCCCACACCTCATCCTCTACCCTAGTGTCTCTCCTCCCATCTCCTTTCCTCTGGCAGCTTTGGTAGGTTCCATTTACCAACACTTTCACCCAACATTCCTGCTGCCATGATAATACCCCCAATAACAGCCATAATCCCAGCATGCAGCACTGTTCAATTACAGCCTTCAGGAGGATGGGATTATGGACAGGAATGGCAGGAAGGGGGGGGTGGGGGGATGAGAGGGGGAGAGAGAGAGGGGAGGCAGGCTTTTACTGCCATGAAGGGCTGTAGATGCACAGACAGGCGCAGCGGCAGAGGGTAAATGCCAAATAGGCTGTCACCAGCCGACAGTTTGCACTGAAGTGGAGAGAAACACAGCAGCACAGTAGAATTGGAGGGAGGGAGGTGAAGGGGTGTCTGACCGGGGGGAGGTAGGTGGAGGGGGAGGTGGAGGAGTGTCTGATGGGGAGGGAGGTGGAGGGAGGAGGAGGGGTTCTGAAGTTAGAGGGAGGGAGGTGGAGGGGAGTTGGAGGGGTGTCTGATGGGGAGGAGGGAGGTGGGGGTAGTGTGTTTGGACGGGGAGGGAGGGAGGAGTGTCTGACGGGGGGGGTTGGTAATTTTGACTTCTAGAGCTGAGGAGGGAGGGAGGGAAACACAATGGGTGATGGGGACGTTGGTTGGGGTGGTTAGAGTCACAGTTTCAGCTCAAAAACATGTCTACCCATCTAGCTAGCGCACCCATGGTGAGAGAGCAACCTTGGGAAAATCCTCTGTATTATCATTAACAGCAGACTAGTTAATTTCCTCAGTGAAAACAATGTACTGAGCAAGTGTCATAATGGCTTTTTACCAAATTACCGTACGACAGACCACGTATTCACCCTGCACACCCTAKTTGACAAACAAACTAACCAAAAACAAAGGCAAAGTCTTCTCATGCTTTGTTGACTTCAAAAAAGCTTTTTAGTCAATTTGGCATGAGGGTCTGCTATACAAATTGATGGAAAGTGGTGTTGGGGGAAAATAATACAACATTATAAAATCCATGTTCACAAACAACAAGTGTGCGGTTAAAATTGGTAAAAACACACACATTTCCTTCCACAGGGCCGTGGGGTGAGACAGGGATGGAGTTTAAGCCTCTTCAACMTATACTGTATATCWACAAATTGGCTAGGYCACTAGAACAGTCTGTAGCACCTGTACTCACCCTACTAGAATCTGAAGTCAAATGTCTACTGTTTGCTGATGATCTGGTGCTTCTGTCCCCAACCAAGAACAGCCTACAGCAGCACCTAGATCTTCTGCACAGATTCTGTCAGACCTGGGCCGTGACAGTAAATCTCAGTAAGACAAAAATAATGGTGATCCAAAAAAGGTCCAGTCGCCAGGACCACAAATACAAATTCCATCTCGACACTGTTGCCCAAGAGCACACAAAAAACGAGCTGAGAGACAAGGGAAGAAGGGCCTTCTGTGGCCATCAAAAGGAKCATAAAATTTGACATATCAATTAGGATCTGCCAAAAAAGTTATAGAACCCATTGCCCTTTAAGGTTGGGAGGTCTGGGGTCCGCTCACAAACCAAGAATTCACAAAATGGGACAAACACAAAAATGAGACTGCATGCAGAATTCTGCAAAATATCCTCAGTGTACAATGTAAAACACCAAAAAATGCATGCAGAGCAGAATTAGGCAGATACTCGCTAATTATCACAATCCAGAAAAGAGACGTTCAATTCTACAACCACCTAAAAGGCAGCGATTCCCAAACCTTCCATAACAAAGCCATCACCTACAGAGAGATGAACCTGGAGAAGAGTCCCCTAAGCAAGGCCATCACCTACAGAGAGATGAACCTGGAGAAGAGTCCCCTAAGCAAAGCCATCACCTACAGAGAGATGAACCTGGAGA
>NC_036862.1:36315432-36337615 GCF_002910315.2 Salvelinus sp. IW2-2015
AGCTGGTCCTGGGGCTCTGTTCACAAACACAAACAGAAACACAGAGCCCCAGGACATCAACACAATTAGACCCAACCAAATCATGAGAAAACAAAAAGATAATTACTTGACACATTGGAAAGAATTAATAAAAAAACTGAGCAAACTATAATGCTATTTGGCCATACATGTGCACACTGCCCTCAYAATGAGGTGGAAACTGAGCTGCAATTCCTAACCTCCTGCCAAATGTATGACCATATTAGAGACACATATTTCCCCCCCAGATTACACAGATCCACAAAGAATTCTAAAACAAATACAATTTTCATAAACTCCATATCTACTGGGTGCAAAACCACAGTGTGCCATCACAGCAGCAATATTTGTGACCTGTTGCCACAAGTAAAGGGCAACCAGTGAAGAACTAACACCTTTTTAAATAGAAACCATATTTATATATTTGTATTTTCCATTTTGTACTTTAACTATTTGCACATCGTTACAACACTGTATATAGACATAATATGACATTTAAAAATGTCTTTATTCTTTTCGAACTTCTGTGAGTGTAATGTTTACTGTTCATTTTTATTGTTAATTTCACTTTTGTTTATTATCTACTTCATTTGCTTTGGCAATGTTTACATATGCTTCCATGTCAATAAAGCCCTTGAATTGAATTGAATTGAGTGTTTAGCTCAGAAAAATAAGGAAGGGGGCTTATGTATCCACAGTACCAATTACTGAATCAGCTACACATACAGTATACCTCTCTCATCCCTTCAGTAGTGAATGTTGATTGAGAGGGTGCTGGCAAGAAGATGAGCAGTAATCAACTCCACATCAGAACAGGCACCGTGTCACACACKGACCCTGCTAGCCATGCAGGCATCCAGCAGAGAAGATTACATTTATCCACATGTCAATGTTCAGGTCTGTGTGTTCGTCAGAGGGCTCACATCAGTAGACATTTAAACAGCCCATGAAATGTACTATGAAATGATTGATTATGCTCCATAGAATGTGTGAGCATGTTTGGGAGGATTCTCCAATTAATTTTAAGAGTGTTTTGGTACTCAACTCAATACACCATGAAGTAAAAGGAGCATATCAGATGACGCTGACAGTCCCTCGAATGTGTTTCTGCCCCTCACAGAGACAGACAGCATCTTCCTCTCTTCCGAGGGGAACCTTCACGTTCTCTTGTCAGGTCTGTTCCACTGATTCTCCTGATGACCCTCATGGTCTACCATGGAGACCACACACACACACACACACACACACACACACCACACACACACACACACACACACACACACACACACACACACACACAACACACACACACACACACACACACACACACACACACACACACACACACACACACACACCAGTGAACCGAGCCACAGCCACAGAGCCGTGTCCACCAAACCATGAAGTGGGAAATAAAAACAGAACACAAGCAGATCAACTGAGCTGCCAGTGTCACTGATCAGTGAGTAGGAATGGCTAAAACAAGTCAGCCATCCTGCCCAGTTGGGACTGCAGTGGACTGGGACAACTGAACCCACTGAAGTGTGTCCTTACCACAGTCCAGCTAGCATTCAACAACAACACAAATAAAAACGATTTCCTCTGCTAATATCCATCTGTATCTATCTACACACACACACACACAGAAAACACACACACACTTTGGCTGTGTGCTTAGGGGAAGCAGTGTCCATGTTGGAACTCCCCTTCAGCCTTCTCCAGCACATGGAAGTTTGGGAGCCTCTGTGTCTCTCACAGTGAACTTTAGCCCTGTCCAGCACAGGGCAGTTTGGGAGCCACTGTGTCTCTCACAGTAWAGCCACTACCACTGCCTTTCCCAAAACTGATCGTCAGTTTTCATCACTATATATGGATGGAGTTCAAGAGGTGGAAGTGCCTGCTGGTGAACAAGCAGCAGTGGGTTTGACCCTGCTCCATGTGTCCCTCAAGTACCATCAGTTTAATGCCCCAACCTGGGGAGGGAGGTGGCCTGGTCCAATCAGTGGTTTAAAACACGTGGGTAGAGAATAGCCCATTGGCAGGGGGTTGGGGTACAGGGGGTTGCACTGGGGGAGACAGGCGGTTCACCCGATATAGAGTCAGGGTCCAAAGAGAGTTGCCATAGTGATGTCCTAGCCAGGCAACCTTGCTTATTTTCCCCCCTGCTACTGGTTCATCGCAGAACCAACCAACCGGCAGGACATAAACCAAGTTTGGAGTGGGAGGAGGAACTGGTGCAGGATCAGCGTTTGGAGTGGGAGGAGGAACTGGTGCAGGATCAGCGTTTACATGCAATAGGAAAATATGAACATTGTGAATTAACATATATATGTGAGGAAACTCAGACATGTGCATTCTAATGACTTCCAAAGCAACAGGTGTCAAGACAAACTCTCTCTCTCTCTCGTTCTCTATCCCTCTCTCTCTCTGCTCCTCCAAGGCCCGTGATGGGAGGAAGGACAGAGTCATGACACCAAATGAGGGAGGAAGAAGAGTTTTCCATTTGCTTGTGCTATTCAGTTGAGAACAACACGGTCTTTGAGCCACAAGAGGAAACACAGGAAGCCAGACACAAGAGCAGAGTCAGAAGCGCGTGACGAAATCATCACTATTTTAGATAGGAGACTCATGGAGGATGAGGTCACCAGCATGAGCTGGCAATCACACTGGTGACTTGTGGAGGTGGGTAAGGAAGGACAAAATGAGAGAAGGAGAGAGGGAAGGAGACAGATGGAGAGAAACAAAAAGTAGGTGAGTGCCTTCATCTAGTTTGAGAAGTGTTTGCATGAGGCTGTCAACAAGGTTGGGTAGTTTAACACTACCCATAACAAAACGTTTTCTGAGGATGGTCTCTGATGGACTGGTTTAACACTAGAGCAAAGGTTGTGTAGTCATTTTAGGATACTAATAAACTGCCACTTWAATTTTTTCATACAGGTGGCACTTTATTAGTACCCTAAAATGACTACACAGACTTTGCTCTAGTATTAAACCAGTCACCTAGGTCAGATGTTTCTTGCTTTGAGTTATGAGTAGTTCTACAGTATTTCCACCCACTTCCTTTAACACCCCAAGCCAAGAGCTAAGCCAACACACAACAACTCAGAACAGCTGGTATAGAAAGGAAACAGGAAGAGGCACAAAGGAACCAGGACCTTTCAACCCAGCAGGTGCCCTGTCTAGCAGAGACAGAGACATCACATGTCCCTCCCCCGTCTCCCAAAGCTATGCTCATTACTGAGGGAAGCAGCTAAACTGGGCCCAGATCCCATGGGCCAATCACACAGATAACCTGTCATTGAGACCACAAGAGCTGGTCTGGAGGAGACATGGAGACACTAGCTGATCTGGAGGAGACATGGAGACCTAGAGCTGTCTGGAGGAGACATGGAGAACCACTAGAGCTGGTCTGGAGGAGACATGGAGACAATTAGAGGTGGTCTGGAAGAGACATGGAAGACAGGGCCAGTCAGTGTACTGTACTGTAGTTTAACCGGCAGGCCTGTCTCAACACAGATACAATATGACAGCAGAGTGACTTCTGTGTGCTATGTGATGTGAGACAGGGTGATGTGTTGATTTCAGTTTAGGAACTGGATGTGTAGCCTATGCACAACAGAGTGTTGTATGCATACAGTTATAAATACATATATGCTGATACATCAAACCACACGCACCGTGTACCTCTACCACAGTGTACTGTACCTTTAACTTCCTTCTTAGCCCTCTTGACGTCTCTCTGCTTAATACACACCGTGGCTGAGCATCAGCAGGCCTTTTACAATTATTGAATAGCATGGATTTGAAATGAAACACTAAGCATCCCTGATGATGCCTCCTTTACTCATAGAGCTCCATTATCCATCAACAGCCTCTCCATGGCTCTCCATGCTCCAGGTTCTGGCTTTCCAACCGACAGCTTCTCATGGCTCTCCATGCTCCAGGTCTGCTGTTATCCAACCGCGCCTTTCTCCATGGCTCTCCATGCTCAGGTCTGCTGTTATACAACCCGACAGCCTCCTCCATGGCTCTCCTGCTCCAGGTCTGCTGTTATCCAACCCGACAGCTCTCCATGGCTCTCCATGCTCAGGTCTGCTGTTATCCAACCCGACAGCCTTTCACCATGGCTCTCCATGCTCCAGGTCTGCTTGTTATCCAACCGACAGCCTCTCCATGGCTCTCATGTCCAGGACTGCTATTATCCAACCGACACGCCTCTCCATGGCTCTCCATGCTCCAGGTCTGCTGTTATCCAACCGACAGCCTCTCCATGGCTCTCCATGCTCCAGGTCTGCTGTTATCTCAACCGCGACAGCTTTCACCATGGCTCTCACATGCTCAGGTCTGCTGTTATCCAACCCGGACAGCCTCTCCATGGCTCTCCATTGCTCCAGGTCTGCTATTATCCAACCCGACAGCCTTTCACCATGGCTCTCCATGCTCCAGGTCTGCTGTTAATTCCAACCGACAGCCTTTCACCACTGGCTCTCCATGCTCCAAGGTCTCGCTGTTATCCAACCCGACAGCTTCTTCACACCATGGCTCTCATTGCTCTGTCCGGTCTCGCCTGTATGCCAACCCGCCCCGTTGGCAGAGGTGGTCCCAGATTTGCATGTTGGAGCTCTCCATGCTCCAAGACGGTTCGCGGTGTTCGTGATTAACATGTACTCAGACTGGAGCCTGAGAAGCCATGGTGTGAACAACAGCGATCGCTTCGTTCACTGGGTCGTTTCCATGCTCATCTGCTGTTATCGACAATGCCCGACAGACTTTCACATGGCTTCTCCATGCTCAGGTTGCTGTTTATACGAAGGCCGGACCAGGGTACTCATGGGTCCATGTCCAGGTATGCTGGGTTTAGTCGTTGTTGGCTGAGCAGCGTTCCTTATCTCAAATGGCTCTCCGTGCTCCAGGTCTGCTGTTTGATGACACTCGAAGCTTTTCACCATGGGCTCTGGCCATGCTGCCAGAGGTTCGCTGTTGTTGCCAGCAGACGCGACGAGCCGTGGTGGCGCCATGGGTTCCTGCGTCAGGCTCCTGCTGCTGGGTCGCCAACCTTGACAGCCTCGCTTCGTAGGAATCTCTATGCTCCATGGGTGCTTGCGTGATTTCCCGCGGAGACCGGCTTTGACCATGGTTCCTCCAGTGGCTCCATTTGTGTCTGCGGTGCTATGAATCTTGGGCCTGGGGCGCCCGACACTTGAGGCATGAGGGCTGCCTGTTCAGATGGGCGTTTTTGCAATTGTCCATAGGGTCTGCTGTTTATAGCACAACCGACCATGGCGCTGTAGTCACAGCATGTGCTCTCGCATGATAGCATAGGGTCTGCTGTTTATGGCAGAGGCAACTGTCCGCAGGGCCCTCCCTGTGTGCTCGATTGCTCCAAGAGTTCTCGAGACTGTCTATCCTGCAAGCCCGACAAAGCATGGAGAGCCATGGTGAAAGGCTGTTTCGGGTATGCTGGCTCTCAATGGCTCTCACACTGCTAGCCAGGCTAGCTCGTTCTATGCCACGCGACAGCATGGGGAGCCATGGCGAGGCTGTGGGTTGGTTCCGAGCTGGAGCATGGCGGGCTCGTTGTCAGGCGCCATGCTCTTTGGTCGCGCTTATATGCTTCCGAGTGTCTGCTGTTATTCGGTCTTCGCAGCTTGGACGGCAGAGCCTCGTCCATGGCTTTCCAGGAGATCGCCGAGGGTCTGCTGGTTGGTGATCTCTATTGAGGCGACGCCTCTCTCCATGGGCTTCTCTATGCTCGCCCAGGTCTGGACTGTTGATCACATAAGACAGGGTTGCAGGCCATCGTTTGGATGCTCCAGGTCTGGCTGAGTTGCCAAGCCTCGAGGCGGCTTCTCGATGGCTCGCCACTGTTCCAGCCTCGCCCCTCAGGGTCTGATGGTGCTTTAATGCCAGCCCGGCAGGCTGTGGTCATTGGGCTTCTCAGATGCTGCATTGGTCCTTGCAGGTTATTCAACCGAAGCCTTGTCACCATGGAGCCCTCTGCGCATGCGTCCATGGTCTGCTGTTATCAAACCCGACAGCCTCTCACATGGCTCTCGTATGCTCCAGGTTTGTTGTCGGTGTTGACTTAACACACGACCGCCATTTACATGGCTCTCTGCCAATGGTATTGGGGCTGGTTATCCAACCCGACGAGCCTTTGCACATGGTCTCGGCATAGCTCAGGTCTGCTGTTGATCAACCCGACAGCGCTTTCAACATGGGCTTCTCCATGACTCCAGCGCTGTCTTGTTATCCAACCCTGAGCGAGCCTTCTCACACATGGCTTCTCATGGCTCAGGTCTGCTGTTTATCCAACCCGACAGCCTCTCCATGGCTCTCCATGCTCCAGGTCTGCTGTTATCCAACGCCGACAGCACTCTCCATGGTCTCCATGCTCCAGGTCTGGCTGTTATCCTCAACCGACAGCCTTTCACCATGGCATCTCCATGCTCCAGGTCTGCTGTTATCCACCCGACAGCTCTCCATGGGTCTCCATGCTCCAGCGTCCTGCTGTATCAACCGACAGCCTTCCATGGCTCTCCATGCTCCAGGTCTGCTGTTATCCAACCCGACAGCCTTCACATGGCTCTCCATGCTCCAGGTCTGCTGTTATCCAACCCGACAGCCTCTCCATGGCTCTCCATGCTCCAGGTCTGCTGTTATCCAACCGACAGCCTCTCCATGTCTCATGCTCCAGGTCTGCTGTTATCCAACCCGACAGCCTCTCCATGGCTCTCATGCTCCAGGTCTGCTGTTATCAACCCGACAGCCTTCTCCATGTCTCCATGCTCCAGGTCTGCTGTTATCCAAACCGACAGCCTTCTCCATGGCTCTCCATGCTCCAGGTCTGCTGTTATCCAACCGCGACAGCCTCTCCATGCGTCTCCATGCTCCAGGTCTGCTGTTATCCAACCGACAGCCTTTCACATGGTCTCCATGCTCCAGGTCTGCTGTTATCCAACCCGACAGCCTTTCACCATGGCTCTCCATGCTCCAGGTCTGCTGTTATCCAACCCGACAGCCTCTCCATGGCTCTCCATGCTCCAGGTCTGCTGTTATCCAACCGACAGCCTTTCACCATGGCTCTCCATGCTCCAGGTCTGCTGTTATCCAACCCGACAGCCTTTCACCATGGCTCTCCATGCTCCAGGTCTGCTGTTATCCAACCCGACAGCCTTTCACCATGGCTCTCCATGCTCCAGGTCTCCACCAGACATAATATGCTGCTGAGCATTCCTCTCTCCTGGTAAGATTTGCATTCACACCATGGATTACAGCTGCCATCAGGTTCCCACATCACAGGCACGTATTCAGTGGAAATCAAATGTATAGCATGAGCCTGTGTATACGTATTCATCCATTATAGGACTCAAAAGGTGACTTGGTTAAGCATGCGAAAGGGTTGTGTTTCCATATATGATCGTGTTTGTGCATGTGTGTACATGTGTGTGTGTGTGTGTAATGTGTATGCATACATGTATGTGCACTTGCGGGGGTTAACAGATGGCTAATGAAATGCAACCCCACCCTATCCACAGATCCCATGCTGAGAGGATCCAGCAGTATCTGGGTCATGAGCATGTTTCAGTAGGAGAAGGTTGTTGCCTCCACAGACAAGATGGATCCACAGACGAGATGGATCCTACATGTTGCCTCCACAGACGAGATGGATCCACAGACAAGATGATCCTCCATGTTGCTTCCACAGATGAGATGGATCCTCCATGTTGCTTCACAGACGAGATGGGTCCTCCATGTTGCCTCAGACGAGATGGATCCTACATGTTGCCTCCACAGACAAGATGGATCCTACATGTTGCCTCTACAGACCAATATGTATCCTACATGCTGCTTCCACAGACAAGATGGTCTACATGTTGCCTCCAGATGAGATGGATCCTACATGTTGCCTCCACAGACAAGATGGATCCTACATGTTACTCCACAGACAAGATGGATTCTACATGTTGCCTCCACAGACAAGATGATCCTACATGTTGCCTCCACAGACAAGATGGATTCTACATGTTGCCTCACAGACAAGATGGATCCTACATGTTGCCTCCACAGACAAGATGGATCCTACATGTTGCCTCACAGACAAGATGGATTCTACATGTTGCTCCAGACGAGATGATCTACGTGTCTCCAGACGAGATGATTACATGTTGCCTCACAGACAATTGTATCCTACATGCTGTTCCACAGACAAGATGGTCCTACATGTTGCCTCACAGAAAGATGATCCTACATGTTGTCTCCACAGACAAGATGGATTCTACATGTTGCCTCACAGACAGATGGATCCTCATGTTGCCTCCACAGACAAGATGGATCCTACATGTTGTCTCCAAGACAAGATGGATCCTACATGTTGCCTCCACAGACAAGATGGATTCTACATGTTGCCTCCACAGACAGATGGATCCTACATGTTGTCTCCACAGACAAGATGGATCCTACATGTTGCCTCCACAGACAAGATGGATCCTACATGTTGCCTCACAGACAAGATGGATTCTACATGTTGCCTCCACAGACAAGATGGATCCTACATGTTTCCTCCACAGACGAGATGGATCCTCTATGTTGCCTCCACAGACAAGATGGATCCTACATGTTGCCTCCACAGACAAGATGGATCCTACATGTTGCTCTACAGACGAGATGGATTCTACATGTTGCCTCCACAAGACGAGATGGATCCTCCATGTTGCCTCCACAGATGAGTTGTTCCTACATGTTTCATCACAGACAAGATGGATCCTACATGTTTCATCACATACAAGATGGATCCTACATGTTGTCTCCAGACAAGATGGATCCTACATGTTTGCCTCCACAGACAAGATGGATCCTACATGTTTCCTCCACAGACAAGATGGATCCTACATGTTGTCTCCAACAGATGGATTACATGTTGCTCCAAGAAGATGGATCCTACATGTTGTCTCACAGACGAGATGGATCCTACATGTTGTCTCCACAGACAAGATGGATCCTACATGTTTGTCCACAGACGAGATGGATCCTACATGTTGCCTCCACAGACGAGATGGATCCTACATGTTTTCCACAGACGTAGATGGATCCTACATGTTGCCTCCACAGACGAGATGAGGACTGACACTAAGGTTACTAATCTGTCCTGAAATATGAATGTGTTGGGACACAATACATATACCCAGCAATGGAGTACTTTCTCTCTCTCTCTCTGTGCGTGTGTGTGTGTGTGTGTGTGTGCATGCGAGCGGGCATGTTGTATATCTGCGTACTTTATAGGCTACGTACAGAAACTAGAGGAGAAAGCGGTGAGATGAGAGTGAAGGATTCTGGGAATAGAATCAGCCTGGATGAGAGAGATGATCAGGTGACTGTGATGTACAGATAAAGCTACACACTGCTATTTTAACCTCAGACCCTGGAGTTAGATATCGATCCCTGCTTATGTCACAGTATAGCTTCCGTCCRTCTCCTCACCCCTACCTGGGCTCGAACCAGGGACCCTCTGCACACATCTACAACTGCCTCCCACGAAGCATCGTTACCCATCGCTCCACAAAAGTCACGGCCCTTGCAGAGCAAGGGGAACAACTACTTCAAGGTCTCAGAGRGAGGCGACGTCACCGATTGAAACGCTATTAGCGCGCACCCCYCTAACTAGCTAGCCATTTCACATCGGTTACACTTACATTCTCCTCCCCCATGTAAATATTATCCCACGGTCAAGCAACCCGCCTGCTTTGTGGGTAAAATAACGCCACCATAGGGCTTTAATATTGAATAAATGTGTACGGTCATACAACATGAACTGATTATTTAATTATATGCCAATGCATTTGATGAATAGAAATGGAACCCATGCATCTAATCTCACATTTAACAATGAAATCAATAGCTGCAWTAATCACGCCCCAGCAAGTCATTACCACACAGRGTGAAAAAATATAAATATGAGACCTGATYTGAATGACGGGAGGTTGGCAGGTGTTCTGGGGAAAGCCTGGCYGCTCCACTGTGACAGGGTGAGATCTATTTAGTGTTGGGTGTAACTTTGAATCAAGGCTTAATTCGGCGTCTGGCAGGCGTAAATCCTGCTAACTTGTTCGTTCAGAGACTTATTTAGACGAGGTGCTCTTTAGTAAATGTTATTTACTCCGTCTTTTTCAACCACAGTGCCCGCGCAGACACACACACACACACAGAGGGGCGAGCCGTAGAAAAGACGGGACGGAAAAAGACACATTCTAKTGGTAAACACAGATGCAATAATAAACAGCATGCTGGGCAGAGAGGGTCCCCTCAAAACAGGTCCTATAAACATGCATAATCCATGAATTTCCAGACTAGTGATTGCATTTCCAAAACGCCACACACTTTAGGATATAGCATCATAAGGCTGTACATAGAGTGAGTTGAGCAGTTACATTATTTCCTCACAGGATCCAGTTTAATCCCTTTCCCCGTAACCTCGAGAATGCTGAGGTAGGACAGAAAATAATACCTCAGAATATCTCCCCAAATAGTCCTACTAGGATGAGATGTCAGTTCACTCCCACTTCCTGGTAGAACAACCTCAAAGGTGGAATAAAAATTCTTAGTTTGTCTAAAGGTCTACATCACTCTGCTCTCTCCCTTTTTCCAGGAGCAGCTACCCATGGTCTCTTCAAGACCTGTCTCTTATACACATCTAGATGTGTATAAGAGACAGCTCTCTCTCTCTCTCTCACATTTTGTTTAAATTTAACATAATCTAAAGTAGCAGATGACGAAGTCTCTATGGTTCCATAACAGTAGAAATAGGCCAGCCGCACATATTTCCCAACAAATCTAATATTGATGTGGGCACAGATCTGCCTTTTCTCCCTGCAGGTGAGGTGGGGCTGTACGGAAAATGCTCTCACACGTCTGTGTTCTAAACACAGAAAGGCAGGAGTACACTAAAACATGTTGGGGAGGCTCCATCAATACTGGCAGCCTCCTACTCAATTGTTTTCTGTTTTTAGCAGACCTCCCCTGTCAGGGAGTCAGAGGGACACAAAGAGGAGGAATTAGGATGCCCCATCTATTGGAGGCAATGTGTAATGCATCCACATAAACCAAGAGGTCTGTCTGGTCCTTTGGCAAGAGAGAGCAGAAACTCTCCCACTGCCTACTGTTACATTGCTAACAAATATGTAAACTAAATAATGTTCATAGATGATGAAAATGAAACATTTTCTAAAATAATTTAACTAATCTGGCTTCAATGTGAAGAACGTCATAATCTGCAGATGTTTCTCTTATTTATTTATTTAATTTATTTATTCATGATGTTGTGTGTCTTCGTTTACTTCTACACTGCATGACATCAGATTAAAGTAGTCTTGATGATACCAACAACACATACTGGAACATTCCATCCGAACAGATTATTATCCCATGCTAATTAAAATGCAATATCATTATCTTTGGAAGATTATATAGGATATTAAGAAAGATTGCCTACGCAGCAGCTAAATAACACATCTCTTAAATATTGCTTTTCAATGAGTGAACATGACCCAATTAATTTAAACAACAGCTATAAGCAACTTTTCCAAATGTTATTTGTGAACCAGGAAAACATTTAACCGTTCTAATTGACCCCATGTCTAAATACATATTGGTCTATAGCGAAGAGAGAGTGTTCAAAAGGTACTTTCCAATTATGCATTAATTCGTCACACGACCTCCAACTTTAATTAAATGTAGCACATCAGTGGGAGATGTAAAATGTGGGGGTATTAGTGTGATGACCGATAATGTTTCCTGCCAAGTGGGGGCCTCTTGGCCCACAACATAACAGACCCATGACCTATAAAGGCTGCTGCCTCGTGACATCATAGATTAGCCCTAATCCTTCTGCCTGTCAGAAGAAAAAAAAACATTTTCCTAATTGCCTTTTAAATTATGTGAAATTAGCGCCTACCTAAGTCAAATTATCATGGTTGCCGTGCGGATAATGGGCGGCTGTGATGATAAGCTGGTTCTAGAGCTCATTAATTAGTGCATTGCAGGGGAGTTGCTGTGGAGGGGATAGGGATGGGTGGCACCGGGGAGGACTGGGCTCAAGGGCTCCAGGGTGAGGTGACTGGGATGTTGAGGAAGTGCTCTGGGAGCTGTGCTAGGAACATCCCCAGTCTTTAGTCTCTCCTTCAGGGCTCAACCACACAATGCTGTGGGCCTGCTGGGAGAGGAGAGGAGAGGGGCTGTGGGCCTGCTGGGAGAGGAGAGGAGAGGAGAGGGGCGGTGGTACTACTGGGAGAGGAGAGGAGAGGAGAGGAGAGGAGAGGAGAGGAGAGGAGAGGGGTTCATTTGTGATGAATCATGGCTGTGCCTACAGTGTCAATTATAGATCTCACAGCTCCAGGAATCTATTGATATTTTGAACCACAATCCTACACACAGCATCAAATATTTAATTAGCCAAATAAATATAGCCTGATGATGAATGTACTTGCTGACGACCAGATTGAAAGCGACAGATTGAGATGACGGGTTTTCACATAATTTGGGATAACCTATTTATTCTGATGTTCAGATTATACATAACTGAGTCTGTCACTGTAAATAGGCAGAGGCTGACAAATCTCTGGGTTAGAGGCATGTCTCAGAGAATTGTATGATAGGCCGATTCCTGTCTCTGAAACATTGCCGTTGAACCAGAAAATCCTTGGAGAGAAATTATGAGCCTTTTCTTTAATCCAGACTTGGGTTTCAGTCTCATTTTATCAGACTGGGTTGTCACATTTGAACTTGATCCCTCGCCGGCTGCTCATATGAAAAGTATCATATCAACAACAGATTGTTAGTTTGGTATTGTATTAACATCAAGCATGCACGATAATCATGGGTTATGATTATGCACTCTTTTACATTACCCACAACAGAGATCCCTGTCACGTCTCACCAAGTTAATAACTGTTTGATACACATTGTGTAATGCATCATTTGACTGGGTTTTTCATTAAATACATACCTGTATGCACATTAGATTTTGTTACTCTTTCATTATATCAGAAGGATATGTTTACTTACATCATAATGTTATCAGTAACGAACCAAAACACAGCCTATTAATACTGACCCCTACTATGTACAGTTTATGAGCGGTGTGACTAGCCTTGGTGTAAACAGTGGAACAGACACATCAGGACCCAGTCACACACGGCTTATCAAGCTCCTCCATACTACAGCACCAGCTCTCCTCACTCATCCCCATGGCAACTAGGCTGCCGCTTATCCTAATCACTTTGAGTTAACCTTGATGTGAAATGGAGCCCTAGGGACCACTCAACACTTTAGTGGCATCTTCTGAAGACAACCCCCATTTCCAATAATAGCCATACAAGACATCGCTGTCTGAATATTATGGGAGACTGGAGATAAATGTGGAGAAAGAGCATGACAAAGACAAGTTCAAAAAAACATGCAGCGAAGAGAGAGAGTCAGAGGAGGGACTGAAGGAGCCGAACCCTCATGACAGAACGAGACAGCTGCAGGATTCTGTCAGGGAGAGAACTATCAAAGACTTAATTTCATAATGCTCAGCCTTTGCATTACATAATCATGTATTCCTCCTCATTTCTGTGTGCAAGGTTAAGTGCAGGGCAGACCATAACCCAAACCTCAACCTAATTGCACTGGCCCGTTATTGACACTGTAGTTGTTCAGTGTTGTATAATCCTGTCAAAATAAGTCAAACATCATGTTGTTTTTCACACTTTTCTTTCTCTGGTCTACTTTTTTAACATGTTTATACAAATATTGAATACCATTAGGAATGCCCCTCCATCCTCTACCTCAGGCCTGGACAACTCCAGTCCTTGGGGGCCTAATTGGTTTCACACTTTTGCCCCAGACCCCATTAACACACCTGACTCCAATATTCAACTAATCATGATCTTCATTTTAGAATGCAATTTGTTTAAATCAGCTGTGTTTGCTAGGGATGGGAAAACGTGTGACACCAATCAGGCCCTCGAGGACTGGAGGTTGCCCAGGCCTCCTCCACCTGCACCTCCACCTCCACTTCCACCTCCACCTCTACCTCTACCTATACCTATACCTCTACCCCGCCACCAAAGGTCCTCAGCATTCAGCTCGTCATGGCACTAATGATCATAAATGCAAAACAAGAAGTCTCCCCAGCACTTAACCCAATGCATCAAAGTTAGAGCCATGATCCATGAAAGGAATCAGACAACACGCTCCCTTTCTTTTCTGTCATTAACCATTCCCTGGAGAGTGCACTCTTTGACACTATCAATTATTATTAGTTAGGAAAATAGATTTCTGATAATGAGTAACTATATTGTGCATGCATAATCAGGGGATTATGACTGAAAATGCTCCTGTCGAGCGGGAAACGTCTCATGGACTGATGGTGGAACTGCTGTACAAACGGCAGGACGACAGACACAGTCATCAATCGGTAGTTTCAGAAATATTCAAACAAACAGAAAACAACCTCAACTAATGGTTGTGCCCAGGGAGATTGGATATTGCATTGTGTTTTATGGAGGTGTTTTGTTGGGGGTCACTGAGCACATTTAAATGACTGCTCTGGTAGAAGATTGGTTCTGGTGGAGGGAGATTGATCTGACCTGTCCCCACTTTACAGAGCCTCTGGGTTCCAGCCTGGCTAATTATTACTGATCCTGGGAACACAGGACAGCACTGGGCACTGGTCACCCCTGGTCACCCCTGGCCTATTCTGACCCCTATGGCCTCTCTCCTTTCATTAAACCTAATGGAGCTGCCACTGTAAAACAGCAGACACCATCTTCTGCTAGACAGAGAAGAGCTGTAGACATTATGAGTAGGGGCTGACACTGAGCAGGTGACTTCAGTATGTCAGATGAAACCTTCCAAACATAGTAAACCATACAATAGGTGCCATAATAATGGTATTTGATAGCAACAATTGCATGCAAACTGTATCATTGTCATATTTTCATTAGATTCATCTGCTACGGTAGAGCTCTTTGTCAGCTACCAGAGCAGCTAACACCTCCATATATGACAAATCACTGTTTAACCAGTTTTGGGCCCAGTCAAAATCTATCTGTTCACACGACCACAAAAGAAAGTCAGGTATGTAATGCAAGATATAGATCTGAAGTGCTGGAGCAAGCAAGCTCTCTGAAAACAGAATGCAATAGAATGTGTGCATATAAAACATCTGAATGGATTGCTTGCGAGCCGGTGTTCATTCGATTTTTTACTGCTAAAACTACGTCTCCCAATTCTATCATGCCAAACAAGCCCAGCAATACTGATGACTCAACTCAGTGGAAGATAACAGCATTCTCCTCCCGCCTAATGCTGAAATTCATAATGAAATAAAGTCAATTAAATACACTTGATGTCTAGAAATATGAAACAATGAATGCTTAATCACCATATTACAGAGATCCAACTGAATGCCCACCATCTAACAGACAGGAAATATAATATATCTGGGATAAAGACACTCTGCTCCAGTGTTTTGATAAAGTAGAGCCACTCTGTTCATAACCCATGGATTATAGCTACTCCCACCTACATGTCGGAGTGGTAGGCTTCACATGGGATTATAGCTACTCCCACCTTAATGTCGAGTGTAGGGTTCAACATTGGATATTAGCTACTCCCACCTAACAGTCAGAGTGGTTAACCTCACATTGCGATTATAGCTACTCCCACCTACATGTCGAGTGTAGGCTTCACATGGATTATAGCTACTCCCACCTACATGTTGGAAGTGGTAGGCTTCACATGGATTATAGCTACTCCCACCTACATGTCAGAGTGGTAGGCCTTCACATGGATTATAGCTACTCCCACCTACATGTCGGAGTGGTAGGCTTCACATGGGATTATAGCTACTCCCACCTACATGTGCTGAGTGGTAGGCTTCACTGGATTATAGCTACTCCCACCTTACATGTCAGAGTGGTAGGCTCACATGGATATATAGTACTCCCACCTACATGTCAGAGTGGTAGGCTTCACATTGGATTATAGCTACTCCCACCTACATGTGGAGTGGTAGCTTCACATGGGATTATAGCTACTCCCACCTACATGTCGAGTGGTAGGCTTCACATGGGATTTATAGCTACTCCACCTACATGTCGAAGTGGTAGGCTTCACATGGGATTATTAGCTACTCCCACCTACATGTAGAGTGGTAGGCTTCACATGGGATTATAGCTACTCCCACCTACATGCAGAGTGGTAGGCTTCACATGGGATTATAGTTACTCCACCTACATGTCGGAGTGGTAGGCTTCACATGGGATTATAGTTACTCCCACCTACATGTCCGGATTGGGAGGGCTTGCACATGGGATTATAGCTACTCCCACCTACATGTTGAGTGGTAGGCTTCACATCGGATTATAGCTACTCCACCTACATGTCGAGTGGTAGGCTTCACATGGGATTATAGCTACTCCCACCTACATGTCAGAGTGGTAGGCTTCACATGGGAGATTAAGCGTACTGCCCACCTACATGTCAGGTGGTAGGCTTCACATGGATTATAGCTACTCCCACCTACATGTTGGAGTGGTAGCTTCACATGGGTATAGGCTACTCCCACCTACATGTCGAGTGGTAGCTTACAATGGATATAGCTACTCCCACCTACATGTCGATGTGGTCTTCACAAGGGATTATAGCTATCCACCTACATGTCAGGAGTGGTAGGCTTCACAATGGGATATAGTTACTCCCCCTACATGTCGGTAGTGGTAGGCTCACATGGGAATTATAGCTACTCCACCACATGTTGTCGAGTGGTAGGCTTCACATGGCGATTATACGCTACTCCCACCTACATGTCATGGTAGGCTTCACATGGGATCTATAGCTACTCCCACCACATTGCGAGGTGGTAGGCTTCACATGGGATTATAGCTACTCCCACCTACATGTCGGAGTGGTAGCTTCACATGGGATTATAGCTACTCCCACCTACATTGATGTGTAGGCTTCACAGGGATTATAGCTACTCCCCCTACATGTCGGAGTGGTAGGCTTCACATGGGATTATAGCTACTCCCACCTACATTGTCAGAGTGGTAGCTTCACATGGGATTATAGCTACTCCCACACTACATGGTCGAGTGGTAGGCTTCACATGGGATTATTAGCTACTCCCACCTACATGTTGGCAGTGGTAGGCTTCACAGGGATTATAGCTACTCCCACTACATGTTGCAGTGGTAGCTTCACATATGGATTATAGCTTACTCCCACCTACATGTGGAGTGGTAGGCTCACAATGGATATAGCTACTCCCACTACATGGTCAGAGTGGTAGGCTTCACTATGGATATAGTTACTCCCACCTACATGTTGGAGTGGTAGGCTTCACATGGGATATATGCTCTCCCACCTACATGTCGGAGTTAGGCTTCACATGGATTATAGCACTCCCACCTACATGTCGAGTGGTAGCTTTCACATGGGATTATAGCTACTCCCACCTACAGTTGGAGTGGTAGGCTTCACATGCGGATTATAGCTACTCCCACTTACATGGTCAGAGTGGTAGGCTTCACATGGATTATAGTTACTCCACCTACATGTGGAGTGGTAGGCTTCACATGGGATTATAGTACTCCCACCTACATGTCGGAGTGGTAGGCTTCACATGGATTATAGCTACTCCCACCTACATGTTGATGTGTTAGGCTTCACATGGGATTAGCTACTCCCACCCTACATGTCAGAGTGGTAGGCTTCACATGGGATTATAGCTACTCCCACCTACATGTCAGGAGTGTAGGCTTCACATGGGATTATAGTACTCCCACCTACATGTCGAGATGGTAGGCTCACATGGGATATAGCATACTCCCACCTACATGTCTTGGAGTGGTAGGCTTACATGGGATATAGCTACTCCCACCTACATGTCAGAGTGGTAGGCTTCACATGGGATTATAGCTACTCCCACCTACATGTAGAGTGGTAGGCTTCACATGGATTATATACTCCCACCTACATGGTCGGAGTGGTAGGCTTCACATGGGATTATAGTCTATCTCCACCCTACATGTCGGGAGTGGTAGGCTCACAGGGATTATAGCATACTCCACCTACATGTTAGGTGGTAGGCCTTCACATGGGATTATAGCTACTCCACCTACATGTCAGAGTGGTAGGCTTCACATGGGATTATAGCTACTCCCACTACATGTCGGTGGTAGGCTTCCGCATGGATTATAGTACTCCCACCTACATGTCGGAGTGGTAGGCTTCACATGGGATTATAGCTACTCCCACCTACATGTTGGGTGGTAGGCTTCACATGGGATTATAGCACCCCCACCTACATTCAGAGTGGTAGCTTCACATGGGCGATATAGCTACTCCCCACTACATGTCAGAGTGGTAGGCTTCACATCGGATATAGCTACTCCCACCTACATGTCGAGTAGGTAGTCACATGGGATTATAGCTACTCCCACCTACATGTCAGAAGTGGTAGGCTCACATGGATTATAGCTACTCCCACCTACATGTCAGAGTGGTAGCTTCACATGGGATTATAGCTACTCCCCACCTACATGTCAGAGTGGTAGGCTTCACATGGGATATAGCTACCCACACCACATTCGAGTGGTAGGCTTCACAATGGGATTATAGCTACTCCCACCTACATGTCAGAGTGGTAGCTTCACATGGGATTATAGCTACTCCCACCTACATGTCGGTAGTGGTAGGCTTACCCATGGGATTATAGCTACTCCCACCTGTACATGTCGAGTGTGTAGGCTTCACATGGAATTTTAGCTACTCCCACCTACATGTCCAGAGTGTTAGGTCTTCACATTGGGATTATAGTTACTCCCCACCTACATGTTGGAGTGGTAGGCTTCACAATGGGATTATAGCTACTCCCACTACATGTCGGAAGTGGTTAGGCTTCACATTGGATTATAGCTACTCCCACCTACATTGTCAGGAGTGGTAGGCTTCACCATGGGATTATAGCTACTCCCATCGACATGTCAGGAAGTGGTAGGGCTTCACATTTGCGATTATAGTTACTCCACCTTACATTTGGGCAGTGTAGGCTTCACATGGGATTATAGCTACTCCCACCTACATGTCGGAGGGTAGGACTTAATCCAATTCAAATCAAATCTAATCAAATCAAATTGTATTTGTCACATACACATGGTTAGCAGATGTTAATACAGCCACCCTGGAGTTAATGTACCCTTCCGGACCCCAGAAACCACAGGTGGTCGATGACAACTATATCATGTTACAGTGGGTTAAATCTTTAAGCAGAGAATAGGGGTTTCCTCTAAAATAACGTAAAACCTCAATTATACACCTACAACACATTTAGGGGAAATTTTGAAAATATGTATGACTTCAAATTCTTCACATTATCCCTTAGGGTTATCCAATATTAGTACTCATCTCTTCTGGATAACATACTGGTTGTCCGTGTTATTGTGATGATGTCTCAGCAGTCTCTCAGAGGAAAAAATGAATAGCAACTTCTCAGGCTAAGAAGAACAACTAGAACACAGAACAAAGTGAGAGGCAAGAGAGCTGAAGAGAGAGAGAGAGCAGTGTGTAGGAACTAGTGTTTGATGAGAGGGAGTAGGCCAGACAATGTCCATAATCCATAAGGCTCCTCTCTGGGAGCACTACCTCCACCGCAGAGCTATTGAAAAGGCAGACGATAGCAGTAATGAAAGAATTGCAATAATAATGCAATTATGCAGCTGGGTGAGTCAGCTGGGCCTCTGGCACTTTCTCCACTGAGCTGCTACTGCACTGACCTGGTTTCTGTTCCTTCTCTCTCTCCACTCCTGCAAACACAGGGCCAAGGTGGAAGACAGGACATCAATAATAAACCCACTGTCGCCACCAGCCCCCCCAGCTGTTCACCACAGAGATGGAGGATTCTGCTCCTTATTGCTATCCTCCTGTTATTGTTTAGCCCTGAAACAAAGTGGCATTATGAGAAATAGGGATAGGGAGCTACAAGGCGTTGCTTGGCGCAGTGTCAGGGACAGGAGTTAGTACATTGTTGATGTCCTTGGTTTGGAAATGAGGGCTGCTCTGTGCTGTCCTGTCTAGGTCTAAGCACTTTACAAAAGGAGTATAGCCTACTGTACCTGGCTGGCATGAAAATCAACCCTGGGAAAATAATCCAACATTCGCTTTTTAAGTGCATAGATTAATAGATTCATCTGCTTTACAACCGGTGTAAAGCCTAACTGGCATACATAGTGTGATTTTGAAGTTTTGGGAAAATAATTTTTACCATAAAAAAGCACCTTTATAATAAAGCATTACATGCATAATCACATTTACGCTCACTTTGTAGAATGGTGGTTTCGCGCAAATTAATAGCATTTTGGAACATTCGCACTTATAGCCTACTGCTGTATGCATATTGCTGCTATAGTGTGAAGAAATAGCCTAGTAGTTTATCAACATTTAAAGCTAAACGTTACATTTCCATCAGCCTCATTGCTTTTAAACTTTTTTTATGCGAGTGATTGTCGGATCTATCGCATCCAACAACTGTCCCAGAAAAAGCTAGCACTTTTTCTGTTTGTTAGGCCTACTCATCTTGGCTGTCGATAAGTAAATGTGGACAGTTCTTCTAACGCCTCTGAATTCAATAAGAAGAACACGTGCAGTTGCATCCCCGATGGGTCTGTCTTCACTAAGAAGCTGAGATGCTGAGACGCATTGCTTGCTGTTTGGGGTATTAGGCTGTGTTTCTGTATAGCACTTTGTGACATCTGCTGATGTAAAAAGTGCTATATAAATACAGTTGATTGATTGATTTATTGACCCGATCACATGACACACATTAGCTAATAAGAATGTAGATATCTGAGAGAGCCATTTGAGTGAGAGGTGCTTCGGAGCACGGCGATTGGCAGCCAGGAGAAGGGAATTATAATTATTATATTCAGCCCAAGGGCACAACGGCCACGTTGGCCGTAAAAGGCATGGACTTTTTGGGGGGGCATTACTGTCACACTGTCACATTACTGTCATTACTGTTACTGTCACACAAGATGCCTGGTGATTCCTAGTGAGAATATTATCAAGTGCTTGTCAAATTGTGAATGAGATACTGATGAAGTGTGTACAGCCTGTGCAAAAAAACAAAGCTGATCTCATGCCTTTCATGCAACTTTTTTCAAATAATCTTTAGAGACATCATGCAGTCTTAGAATGTCTTAGAATGTCTTAGAATGTATTTGGTTACTGGCCCAATGTTAGCATCACAATTAAAGGGGCGGCTGGTAGCTTAGTGGTTAGAGCGTTGGGCCAGTAACCGAAAGGTTGCTGGATTTAATCCCAGAGCTGACAAGGTAAAAATCTGTTGTTCTGAGCAAGGCAGTTACCCCACTGTTCCCTGAGTGCTGTGGATGTAGATTAAGGCAGCCCCCAACACCTGATTCAGAGGAGTTGGATCCCCCTTTCTCTAAAGTTGCATAAATAACTATGTTTCTTTGTTAATAACCGCATGTGCATACTCCCTCAGAAATTATTAAGGYAAATATATGGACAACTCAGAGTATGCTGTTCTTCTGCAATATAATACATTTTCTTAATATTATGTTTCTTTAGACCTGTCTAAAATAAATCATGGATTTATTGTGAAGGTATAGGCTTTATTACATGGATTTATTAGACTTTTTAAAAATGTAGATGTTCCAAAGGTCAGCATCAGTGTCTTGTAGGTTATGCGTCAAAGCCATGAGATGTTAAATGGGATGACTGGTGAATAGTGAAGATCCTGAACACATCAGACAGGATGACTGGTGAATAGTGAAGGTCCTGAACACATCAGACAGGAAGACTGGTGAATACAAGACTCGTGCGTTGTCAGGATCTTCACGTATTCACCAGTCAATGAGTAATGATAGAGAATGACATCCTGTCTGACGTGTTCATGGAGTTTCGCGTATTCACCAGTTCATCCCCTGGTTTGACAAGTGATTCCAGGACCCTTCCACTAATTCCACAGTCATCCTGCGTAACTGACGTGGTGTCAGGGATCTCACTATTTCACCAGTTCATCCTGTCTGATGTGTTCAGGATCTTCAACAAATTTTCACAAGTATTTATTCACGCTGATGTGTGTCGGACCTTTTCTCAA
>NC_036862.1:36338171-36339400 GCF_002910315.2 Salvelinus sp. IW2-2015
TCCTGAACACATCAGACAGGAAGACTGGTGAATAGTGAAGGTCCTGAACACATCAGACAGGAAGACTGGAGAATAGTGAAGGTCCTGAACACATCCGAAAGAAGGTGATGGAGGTCTGTAGGTCCAGATAGAGGTCCAATAGGCTGACCGCTGGTTTTAGCAGGCCAGAGCGGAGGCCATGGCGGGGACCGGAGGCTGACACTAGCCACTAGCAGACCTGTGTGTGTGTGTGTGTGTGTGTGARATGCGCGTGTGTGTGTAGGTTATGCCTGTCTGTTTGTTTGTGGGTGGGTTGAAGGGAGCCGTTTGTCTGTCCTACCGTCCCTGTAATCACCTCCATAAAAGCAAGAGGCAACAAGAGACAGGAACTTGGAATAAATTACACTTTCTCCCTGGGGTGTAATAACATCCCCATCCATCAGTCAACCACCCTGCCTGCCTCTTTTAACACTTCCACCACAGCCCATCACCCCTGGCTGGCCCCTGCCTATAGCTCGCTACAGCGCTCCCCTCTCTGGGGAGAATTAGTGGGATGGACACAGCGATGGATGAACAGATTCTGATATGTTTGTTTCAGCTCAAATGAAGCGGTCCTGTCCTGTCAGTAAACATTACTCCCAGTCACCTTTCAACACATGATCAATTATGATGTAATATTCGTAAGCCTACATTCTTTGTTTCAATGAGGTCCTATGTTTCACAAAAAAGCCCTTGGAAATAAATTGTCAGTCCCTCCAAATTCACTACACAAGCAGGGCCCTCTATGAGATCGATTACACAGCATGGCTTTGTAAATGATGTCTGGTGAGGCTGAGCACCCAGCTCACTGCTGTTACACACAGAGAGAGGGCAAAATAGAGAGGGAGAGAGAAAGAGAGAGGTAGAGAGAGAGAGAAAGTGAGAGAGGTAGAGAGAGAGAGAAAGAGAGTGATGTAGAGAGAGAGATAGGTAGAGTGAGAGAGAGAGAGAGAGAGAGGGAGAGAGACAGAGAGAAAGAAAGAGACAGAGACAGAGAGAGAGAGGTCCTGGCCCAGCCCTGCTGTGTTTCCTCCAACACTGACTTCCCTCCAACAGTATCATTAGACAGGGCTTTGACCTCCCTCCTACAGTATCAATAGACTGGGCATTGACCCTCCTTCCTACAGTATCATTAGACAGGGCTTTGACCCTCCTTCCTACAGTATCAATAGACCGGGCATTGACCCCTCCTTCCTACAGTATCAATAGAC
>NC_036862.1:36339751-36349175 GCF_002910315.2 Salvelinus sp. IW2-2015
TGACCCTCCCTCCAACAGTATCAATAGAAAGGGCTTTGACCCTCCCTCCTACAGTATCATTAGACAGGGCTTTGAGCCTCCCTCCTACAGTATCATTAGACAGGGCTTTGAGCCMCCCTCCTTACAGTACCATTASACAGGGCTTTGAGCCTCCCTCCTTACAGTACCATTAGACAGGGCTTTGAGCCTCCCTCCTTACAGTACCATTAGACATGGCTTCATATAAGAAGCATCTTGACATTCAGCCTGTCCCCTCCCTGTGCGCAGATACACCAACATATGTCATTTTCTTTGAAATCCCTGCAGCAAAAGATGGATGTGAGACTTTCCTTTCATGCGGCTAGGTTCAAAATTCGGAGGGAAAAAATAATTTGGATGTTTAGAGCCTTTCTCATTCTCCTTCATCCAGGGAAAATGTGACCAAAATAGGCTATGGTGATTTGGGCTATTTTTATTATGCAAATAACGTAAGACACAAATACACACAGAGAGAACCATTATTTTCTCACACACATACACACACACATCCACCCACACGGTCAGTGCTATGAATCTCCCTTCTCCCTCAGTAAAAGCTCCAGTAAACCCTTCCACTCACTTCCAGTTAGAACACTTTTACATGAATAATGCACCGACCTTTATCTATTTCCTCTCTGACCTCTTAAATCACTATCACAGAGCTGCTGGCCACAGGCTTAAGACCACCCTCTCCTCTCTGACACAATCTATTTTTCCTCATTATCTGTCATCTTATCTACTCTCCATTTAGTCAAATACATAATGAGCAATTCATTGAGTATTCATGGTTAAAGGTAACTTATCTCTTCTCAATATTGAACTGTACCTTGGGCTATAGGTCAAATTCCCCTTAAAACCAACGTATCTGGTTTTAAATGACATCGATGTCAGTCAGAAACATTAATTACAGTGTCAAAATTGACTGAAAAGTGTAGATAGGATAATTTTGGTCATAAAGTCAATCTCATCCAAAACTGAGTTTGGTAAGTGACTGCATCATGACTTACTTGAGGGTTTGGTTGTCTTACAATTATGTCAACAATTAATGCCCCCTTTTGCCTATTAACACGTGGTGGCACCATGTTTTCTGAAAAAAGACTGGGCGAATTCGCTTTGCATGGCCCTGTGCACAGGGCGTCCGGAGCCCTCTCCTTAGGAGGGCCAATGGAATGGAAGGGCATGCAAAATAAACTCGTCCACTGGAACCTCTTCCCCAGACAAGACATGTGATTAGTACTTGTCCTTGCTCGGGAAATAGCTACTCAGGTGAAAATGGGCTTCGATAAAATTGTTTAACAATCTTCCAGTTTTGTTAATAGCTAGCTACGTTACATGCCATTATTTGATAGACTATGCCGCTACGATAGTAGGGTATGATAATGTGATGTAACTGGCTGAATGCATAGCCTCTCCCTGATGTGTAATGTGAAAGGAAGATTTGCATAGCTAATGTTGATGATGTTGCACCTGAAGACAGGTTTGATCACTTCAAATAATGRTAGCTAGCTCATAATCAAGCAAACCTAACGACATGTTTGATGCATGTTTCCAGCTTGCTTTCCATAGCGTTCCATCACGAACTGGCTAGCTACTGTCCTTGTTTGCTGCGATTCAATGGCACAGACACACCCAAGAAACACTCACATCAAGCCACACCCACATGATAACTCTTGTCTGCCTTCAGTCATGGCTGTTAGCATTTCATATCAGACATGGATAAGTCAGCAACATTAAGGACCTATGCGACACAGTGGAACAATCAAAGAAGATTGTTCCAAAGTGGACTTTGACATAAATATGAATGTCAAAGTCCACTGTTAATGTGGAGGAATTTCTATTTTCCTTTTCCCCATATATTTGTTTGTTTGTTTGTTTGTGTGCATGCATGACTGTGTGTGTGTGTGTGTGTGTGTGTGTGTGTGTGTGGTGTGTTGTGTGTGGTGGTGTGTGGTGGTGTGTGTGTGTGTGGTGTGTGGTGTGGTGTGTGTGTGTGGTGTGTGTGTGCTGGTGTTTTTGTTGATGCAGTGTGTAATCCTATAGCATGCCATCAGCCAGGCAGTAAGATTTATGGGGGTTAATAACCAGAGAGTCCATTCCACAACCCTGAAGTCGTGTGTGTTTTTCTCTGTTTTGTGGGTCTGGTGACAGAATACCTAGATTCAGCACAGCCACTCCCTCATTCCATCCCATCACACCACCCTATACTCCACCCTCAGGTCTCTGCTCCTATCTCTGCTCCTATGTGTGTGTAGTGTGTTGTGGTGTGTGTTGTGCTGTTGCTGTGTGTGTGTGTGTTGTTGTGTGTGTGGTGTGTGTGTGGTGTGTGTGGTGGTGGTGTGTGGTGTGTGTCGTGTGTGTGTGTGTGTGTGTGTGTTGTGTGTGGTCGTGTGTGCTGGTGTGTGTTGGGTGCTGTGTGTGTGTGTGTGTGTCGTGTGTGTCGGTGTGCTGGTGCCTGTGGTGTGTGTCTTGTTTGTGCTGGCCAGCATTACCCTGTCAGTCCTCTGTTGCTACAAACAAGGTTGCTGTTCCCCAGAAAGACACTGTTTGTTGACGTGACACCCCAACACGCTATAGCTGTGTTCCAGATGTTTCACTGAGGAAGGAGAATGGTTCAAGATTCCACCTCCAGCGCTCTACAGAATTAGTATTACGTCAGTGTACAGTACAATATGCATATATACGTGGCATATAGGGTCATAGGATATGTTATGTTTCAGGGTTATGCCCAAAGGCTTCCACAGGATTCAGGAAACTCTCCATATGTCATGATATGTCATATGTCATGATGAGAGAATGAATGGTGATGTGGTAACAGAATCTAGATGGTGCTTTTAGTTGATATTCTGTGGAAGAGCTGATGATCTGCCTCCTGAGGGAGCAACATCATGAGAGAGATGCTGTGTTCCCTGTGAGCATCCAGATTCTGATTCTAAAGCCACAGCACTGTTGCTCAGCAGTATAGTTACTGTAACACAGCTATTAGACATGATGTACACTACAGTTCAAAAGATTGTGGGCACTTAGAAATGTCCTTGTTGTTGAAAGAAAATTGAAAAAAATTGTCATTTAAAATAACATCAAATTGATCAGAAATACAGTGTAGACATTGTTAATGTTGTAAATGACTTTTGTAGTTGTAAATGGTAGATTTCTTTATGGAATATCTCCATAGGCGTACAGAGGCCCATTATCAGCAACCATCACTCCTGTGTTCCAATGGCACGTTGTTTTAGCTAATCCAAGTTTATCATTTTAAAAGGCTAATTGATCATTAGAAAACCCTTTTGCAATTATGTTAGCACAGCTGAAAACTGTTGAGCTGATTAATGAAGCAATAAAACGGGCCTAGTTGAGTATCTGGAGCATCAGCATTTGTGGGTTCGATTACAGGCTCAAAATGTCCAGAAACAAAAATTGGCAAAAAACACACACAATCCTTTCCAAAGGGCCATGGGGTGAGACAGGTCCGTGGGGTGAGACAGGGCCGTGGGGTGAGACAGGGCCGTGGGGTGAGACAGGGCCGTGGGGTGAGACAGGGATGCAGCTAATCCCCACCCTCTTCAACATATATATCAATGAATTGGCAACGGCACTAGAACAGTCTGCTGCACCCGGCCTCACCCTACTAGAATCTGAAGTCAAATGTCTACTGTTTGCTGATGATCTGGTGCTTCTGTCACAAACCAAGGAGGGCCTACAGAAGCACCGAGATCTTCTACACGAATTCTGTCAGACCTGGGCCCTGACAGTAAATCTCAGTAAGACAAAAATAATGGTGATCCAAAAAATATTCATTTGCCAGGACCACAAATATAAATTCCATCTTGACACTGTTGCCTTAGAGCACCCAAGAAAAAATACATACCACGTCCTAAACATCAGCTCCACAAGTAACTTCCACAAAGCTGTGAACGATCTGAGAGACAAGGCAACAAGGGCATTCTATGCCATCAAAAGGAACTTAAAATTTGACATACCAATTAGGATCTGGACAAAAATACTTGAATCAATTATAAAACCCATTGCCATTTAAGGTTGTGAGGTCTGGGGACTGCTCACCAACCAAGAATTCACTCAATGGGACAAACACCAAATTGAGAATCTGCATGCAAAATTCTGCAAAAATATCGTAAGGCCGATTAGGCCGATACCCGCTAATAAGGCCGATAACCGTTAATTATCAAAATCCAGAAAAGAGCCGTTAAATTCTACAACCACCTGAAGAAAAGATTCCCTAACCTTCCATAACAAAGTCAACACCTAGAGAGAGATTAACCTAGATAAGAGTCCCCTAAGCAAGCTGGTCCTGGGGCTCTGTTCACAAACAGAATCTCACAGAGCCTCAGACAGCAAACACATTTAGACCCAACCAAATTCATGAGAAAAACAAAAGAGAATTACTTGACACAATTGGAAAGAATTAACAAAAAACTGAGCAAACTAGAATGGCCCTAAACAGAAGGAAACACCAGTGGCCAATCTTTGACTATGTGCAGGACTCAGTAAGCATAGCCTTGCTATTGAGAAGGCCGCCGTAGGCAGACCTGGCTCTCAAGAGAAGACAAGCTATGTGCACACAGTCCACAAAATGAGGCTGAAAACTGAGCTGCACTTCCACGACCTAACCTCCTGCCAAAATGTATGACCATATTAGAGACACACTATTTCCTCAGATTAACAGCACCACAAAAATTCGAAAACAAAAACACAATGACAACCCTATAGTTAGTGTTTATTTGTATTTCCATTTTGTACTCTAACTATGTTGCAGCACATTACCCCAATCATTACAACACTGTTATTATTTACATCAATCATTGACATATGAAATGTTCTTTTATTCTTTGGAACTTTTGTGCTTAAAATTTTAACTGGTTAATTTTTATGGTTGTTTATTTTCAATTTGTTGTTACTTCTTTTTCACTTGTCTTTGGCAATGTAAAACTGTTTCCCATGCCAATAAAAGCCCCTTAAATCTGAAATTGAATCTGAAAGTTGAATATGAGAGAGACGAGAAAGGGGCGGAGACAACTTGAGGAAAGACAGACAGACAGACAGACAGACAGGACAGACAGAGCAGACAGACACAGGACACAGAACAGACAACGCGGCATAAGCCAGCAGGGAGACAGACAGGGACAGGACAGACAGACAGACAGACAGGACAGACAGACCAAGAACAGACAGAACCAGACAGGACAACACGACAGGACAGACAGACCAGAGACCAGACAGACAGACAGACAGACAGACGAGAAGACAGACAAGAGACACGAAACCAGAACAGCACGAGAGACAAGAGAGAGAAGACGATGAGAAGACAGAGAGACGGAGGAGAGACAAGAAGAGAGACAGAGACGAGAGACGAGAGAGACAGAGGAGAAAGAGAGCGTGAGAACCGAACAGAAGAAGAGAACAGACGCGAAACGACGGAGGAGACAAGAAGAGAGGAGACGAGAGAGACACGAGAGACACCGAGAAAGGACGAGAGAGGAGAGGAGAGAGAGAGCAGAGAGAGAGAAAAGAGAGAAGAGCTGAGAGAGAGAAGAGACAGAGCCAAAATAGCATGCTATTGGCCCTAAACAGAGAGTACACAGGTGGCAGAATCCTGACCACTGTGTACCCTGACCCAAATCGTAAGGGAAAGGCTTTGACGTATGTACCAGACTCAGTGAGCATAGGCCTTGCCTATTGAGGAAAAGGCCGCCGTAGGCAGACCATGGCTCTCAAGAGAAGAACAGCGCATAGTGCCTCACTGCCCACAAAATGAGGTCGGAAACACGAGCTGCACATTCCTAACCTCCTGCCCAATGTATTACATAATTAGAGAGGACGATATCTTCCCTCCAGACATTACAACCAGATCCCCAAACGAATTGTGGAATACCAAATCAATTTTGATAACATCCACATCATTCTACTGGGATCGACAATTCCAACAGACGTGCCATACACAAGCAGGCAAGAGTTGTGTGACTCTGTCTGCACAAGATAACAAGGGGCAACCAGTGAAGAAACAAAACACCATGATAATACAAACCCATTTTGTCGCTTATTAATATTCTTAACCTTGACTGTGCTGATTAACCATTCTCTACATTGGTTACAACACTGATACTATATATATCACATATGCACATTTGTAATGTCTTTTTGTTTTGAACAACCTTCGTGTATGTGTAAGTGCTTTCAACTGTTTAATTCGTATTGCTTTATTTCATTTTGTGATCATCTATCTCACCCTCACTTGCTCTTTAGCCACATGTTAACACCGTGTTCCCGATGCCATTAAAGCTTCCCTGAATTGAATTGACATTCGAATTGGAGAGAGAGAGAGAGGAGAGAGAGATGAGAGAGACGAGAGAGAGAGAGAGACAGAGAGACAGAGAGAGGATATTAATGCAATTTAAGAAGTGAGAGAGAAGTATGCAATAGCGACAATATTACAGTTGAAGTCGGAAGTTTACATACACCTTAGCCAAATACATTTAAACTCAGTTTTTCACAATTCCTGACATTTAATCCGAGTAAAAATCCCCTGTTTTAGGTCAGTTAGGATCACCACTTTATTTTAAGAATGTGAAATGTCAGAATAATAGTGGAGAGAATGATTAATTTCAGCTTTTATTTCTTTCATCACATTCCCAGTGGTTCAGAAGTTTACATAACCTCAATTAGTATTTGGTAGCATTGCCTTTAAATTGTTTAACTTGGGTCAAATGTCTTGGGTAGCCTTCAACAAGCTTCCCACAATAAATTGGGTGAATTTTGGCCCATTCCTCCTGACAGAGCTGGTGTAACTGAGTCAGGTTGGTAGGCCTCCTTGCTCACACACACTTTTTCAGTTTTTCAAAATGACTTGTGTCATGCACAAAGTAGAAGTCCTAACCAACCAAATTTGTGGAGTGGTTGAAAATTGAGTTTTAATGACTCTAACCTAATTGTATGTAAACATCCGACATCAACTGTATGTTCATGCACTTAATTTAATTGTTGTGCTTATTGCTTTATCAACTCCGTAAGCCTTTATTTGAAAGGGGGGAAATTAAAAGAGGGAAGATGGATGAGTGAAGAGAGAGACTCAAATAAAGAGAGAGAGAGAGAGTCTGGGGTGTGACAGTAGTGTACTGCTGGTTGAAGAACAGGGTTTTGTTTTGAGTTAATAGGGAGCGGCTAGCTCCAGCGTAGCAGGTTAGCAGGCTAGCAGGTTAGTAGGCTAGCAGGCTGGCAGGCTAGCTGCAGCGTAGCAGGTTAGCAGGCTAGCAAGCTGGCAGGCTAGCTCCAGTGTAGCAGGCTAGCTTTAGCGTAGTAGGCTAGCAGGCTAGCTCCAGTGTAGCATGCTAGCTTTAGCGTAGCAGGTTAGCAGGCTAGAAGGCTGGCAGGCTAGCTCCAGTATAGCAGGCTAGTTTTAGCATATCAAGCTAGCTCCAGTGTTCCAGGCTAGCAGGCTGGCAGGCACACAACTCTCTAATTGCTGGATTAAGTGTTGGGCAGGAAAATAAAAGGGAGAGGTATGAGGCTAAATGGGTGAGGACTCATAACGCCTTGACCACAGATGGAGACAAATTGCCTTCTTGATAAGGGCACTTAGGCAATTGTGGGAATGAACAATGGTGTGCATGTGTTGTACTGGTGTCGCAGGCTGATTGATCACCATGGCTATCTCTGTGTGTGGTGTTGTGTGTGTGTGTCTGTGTGTGTGCATGCCTGTGTGTGTGTGTCTGTGTGTGTGCATGCCTGTGTGTGCATGCCTGTGTGTGTGTTTGTTAGAATGTGTCCACTAAAGTCGTCTGTGATTAATTCACTATAGGTAATTAAAACAGGAGAGGAACAAGCCACAATAACTAACTAACTATTCCAACACTCATACATGTGTTATCTTTTCCAATTTCCCACTAATCCCCCGAGGAATATGCATTCATATTCAGAGCTATGTACTTCCATTCCCAGGAATAAATACTTGTAATGCGCACATTGAGTAGTTAGCACCTCCCAGTGTTGGAAACATCATTAGAAAGGAGTTCTCTGTGCCACCGGTGCGATGTGCTGTGTGCTGAGGCTCAGAGTTGATAAGAGGCTCTTCATTCTAGTGAATTTGTTGTAAAGGTGCCTTCAAGGTCTGCTGCTTAACTAATGCAATTCTCTCTGACAGGAGCCCTTTCAGACTGACTCTAAAATAGATCCATCAGCCCAGCAACCAATCTCAACTTTGTTCCCAGAAATAGAAATACGCACACACACTCATAAACACACACACAGCGCACACACACACACACACACATTCATGATCACACACACAGCACACACACACACAACACATACAGACTCCTAAAGTGGAAACTCCTATAGACGCCCACACAAGTAAGCACATACAGTATAAACATTCATGGCACAAACACACACACACACGCACTCGTGAACACACATACAYCACACACAACACATATACACTCACTCTCGTAAAGAATCCGCAGATCAAAKCAAGGCCTTGATGTGACAAAGGCAGAGCCCAAGGATAGAAAAACACTTTTCTCTGAGCGAGGCCGATTGCTGTGAAATGGGATGGAAACAATGATACCTATAGAGCACAACAAGCTCCTTGACAGAGCAGAGCAGGGATAACATCACGTTAGTGGTATGGAGCACTGCAGCACGCCCAACACAGACACACAGACGCACAACAATCTCAACAACTCTCACACAATCGCTCCACAATTGCTTCACGTCCACAACTGCTCAGCAACCACCACGACACCACAATCACACACTCCACACCACACACAACACACACACACCACACACACAAAACCACCCACACACACCACACAACAGTCACACACACCACACCACACACCTCACTACACACACACACAACCAACCCAAATGATAGACTGGCCTAACAAAAGCAGCTGTGAGGCAACTCCGGGATTCTGGTGTTTCTAGGCAGAGTTTCGAAAGAAAAGACATATCTCAGATGGCCAATTTAAATAGAAGCGGGCAAAAGAACCCACATGGCCACGAGGAATCTCTGCTAGAAGGCCATCCACCGGAATGTGCATCTTCACTGGTTGAGTGCGTAGACTGGTTGTTTGCAGGTTACTATTTATTAAGCTGCCAGTTGAGGATTGTGAGGCTATGCTGTTTGAACCCAAAATACTTGGATGCTGCATGTACTCACTAGTCTAAAGGCCTAAAGGTTTTGTCACGATCTCGTCCTCCTCATCTGAGAGGAGTAGCTATAGAAGGATCGGAAGAACCAAAATGCAGCGTGATGATTATCCCTTGTTCCATATTAGAAAAACTTGAAAAAGAAGAACAAAATCAATAAACGGACAAACGAACGAAAACAGCAAAGGTCCGCTGTATGGTGACATACAAGAAAGACACAGAAACAGGAATCATCACC
>NC_036862.1:36349200-36357010 GCF_002910315.2 Salvelinus sp. IW2-2015
AGCAAGCTCCTTGACAGATCTAGAGCAGTGATAACATCACTCAGTTTTATATCAATCTCTTCACTTGAAAGATCAAATCATGGACAAGACCGTATATAGACTACAGAGAGACAGTAGAACAACTAGAACAGTAATTAAGCCTACTAAGAGACAGTATAAACCTACTAGAGACAGCATTAGACCTACTAAGACATTATAACCGTATAGACAGAAAAAAAACCTATAGAGAGACAGTATACGAACATACTAGAACAGTTAGACTACTAGAACAGCCCATAGACCCTACTAAAGAAAGTATAGACACCACTTAGAGAACAGCATTTAGACCTACTAAAGAAAGTATATAGACCCACTAGAAGGACAGTATAGACCACTCGAACCAATAATAATACTAGGCAACATATTAGGACTTACTAGAGACAGTATAGACCTACTAGAGACAGTATTAGACTAACTAGAGAGACAGATTTACAGACCTACTGGAGAACAATAAAGAACCTACTAAACTGTTATATAGACCCTACTATAGAGATGCTTAGTCTTTACTGTAAGCTCTATAGTAGTCATCTTTAAACCCAGTAGACATTCTAGAGAAGACAGTGAAGTACTAACTAAAACAGTATATACCTACTAGAGGACAGTTAAGACTACTAAGACGCAGTATAGACCTACTAGAGACACATTAAGAATACCTACTATAGACAGGTATCAACCTACTAACAGTTAAGACCTACTAGAACCAAGTACAGAATCTTCTTGAGAGAAGATAGACATACTAAGACAGTATAGACCCTACTAGAGACATTTGACCTACTAGAGACAGTACAGACCTACTAGAAACATATAGTCTACTAAGACAGTTATAGACCTACGTAAAACCTACTAGGAAATAAATATCAATTACGATCCCTTCTGATTCTAGGGAAGACACTTGCACAATATGGTTTGTGATTGGCTGAGAGAAATTGGACGATAAAAAATCTTTCATTGCAAATAAAGCAAACTTAGGCATGACACTTCAGCAACAAAACGCTGACACTACACATCCAAGAAATCTGACCCAAATATATGAAAAAACAACATTGTAATTTTTGAATTCCGCTAAAGTAAGTGTGGAAGGGTAAACAAATTATTGTCTATCCAACAATGACAAGCCCACCCAGGGCTGACAACCTGCGATGGAAAATCACTGAGGATAATAGCAGGACCGACAAGCCACCCGGATCTCTGAACAACTTGCCGAAATGGAAAATCACTGAGGATATTAGTGGACGACAAGCCACTGGGTCTGAAACAATACAAAACAGGCTACCTAAATGTGGTTCCCAATCAGAGACAACGACTAACACCTGCCTCTGATTGAGAACCATATCAGGCCAAACACATAGAAATAGACAAACTGGACATACAACATAGAATGCCCACTCAGATCACACCCTGACCAAACAAAACATAGACACATACAAAGCAAACTATGGTCAGGGCGTGACAGTTTTCTAATGATCAATCAGCCTTTTAAAATMATGAACTTGGATTAGCTAACACAACGTGCCATTGGAACACAGGAGTGATGGTTGCTGATAATGGGCCTCTGTACGCCTATGTAGATATTCCATAAAAAATCTGCCATTTCCAGCTACATTAGTCATTTACAACGTTAACAATGTCTACACWGTATTTTTMATAKATTTTATGTTATTTTAATGGTCCAAAAATGTGCTTTTCTTTCAAAAACAAGGAAATGTCTAAGTGACCCAAACMTTTGAATGGTAGTGTATCTACATTAGGGATTAAAGTGTTGCGAAGAATCTGTTTGCAGATTGCTAATTCCGCAGCTGTCGGCCCGCAACAAACTAACATTTAACAACGCAGCGGTTGACTATTCTTGCGACTTATCTGTGTGTTTTTAGATGAAAGCCTTGTTTTTCTCATTCCCCGTTGTTTTTTTTTTTGTTGTTGCTTGTTTATCATCCGACTTCAGCAGTCACATCCAAGTAGAAATAGCTGGGTTCAGACAAAATGCCTTCCTGCTAATTATCTGCAATTCATCATCTTCATGAGACCACTCTTATCCCCCCTCTTACATGTGAATACATTTGCATAATAATGACTAACTCTCTTCTCAGTGTAAATAAGTGGCTGGTACTGATGAGGAGTTGGCTGTCCTAATTCCAGGGCTTGTTAAGAGACAGGTTTGAGCCTCCAGGGGGAGTTGCGCAGGGCCACCAGGGAGACAGAGGAGAGAGTTGGTCCAGGGTAGAGCCACCAGAGAGATAGGGGAGGGATAGTAGGGCCTAGGTAGGGCAACAGAGGAGCCAGGGTGTAAGACTGCAACGCATTCAAACATAGTCCATTATCTTCTGCAAGAGCCTGCCTGTCAAGAGGTAAAAGGGGCTGACAATGAATGAGACCATCATATATAATTTAAATGAAAATAACCCAGAAATTACAACATGATTCTAAAGGTTTGAATTCAGAACATCAATTCAGAACAGTTCCAGAACCAGGAAAWGTGTGACATGCAAGCAAAAGCTACATTACAAGTCTAGATCCTTGCCACTGTTTAAACCTGAAATCTAGCTGAAACCTGACATCTAATAATACCCTAGGTTTCTCTAATGGTCTACTGGGATCTCCAGTAATTGCACTGGAGGGTGACAGTTTTTCTTTTCAAATATCACACTGGGATTATTCAGCTGCTGTTTGGAAACATTTCACACATTTGGGATTCAAAGGACAACAGTGGCTGTAATTACACACAGCCAGCCTGAGCAACAGGGGGGCATTAGTAAGGAACTACTGTCAGGTTGTTTAGCTGTGACTGTTCACAGTGGGACAGTAAGAGGACCACTGGTGTCAGTACTGTGGCAGTAGACATCTCTATTCAAACATAACAAACACCGGCTGATAGAGGATCAGTTTCAATAAATGTTTTTGCAACTATCAACTCCAATTCTCTCCCTCTCCCGCTCTCTCTCCTTTCCGCTCCCTTTCCCTCTCCCTCACTTTTTCCTTCACCTCTAGCCTTTCTTTCTCCCCCAGCCTCTCCCTCTCCTCCACCATCACCCTCTTCTCCACCCTCTCCCCCTCCTCCTCCCTCTCCCTCTCCTCCACCCTCTCCACCCTCTTGGTCAGGGAGGTGATCAAGAAACCACTGGTCACTCTGACAGAGCTCCAGAGGTCCACTGTGGAGAAGTGAGAACCTTCTAGAAGGACAACCATCTCTACAGCACTCCATCAATCAGGCCTTTGTGGTAGAGTGGCCAGACAGAAGCCACTCCTCGGTAATAGGCATATGACAGCCCGCTTGGAGTTTGCTAAAATACACCTAAAGGACTGTATTTTCTCTGGTCTGACGAAACCAGATTGAACTATTTGGCCTGAATGTCAAGCGTCATGTCTGGAGGAAACCTGGCACCATCCCTACGGTGAAGCATGGTTGTGGCAGCATCAGGCTGTGGGGATGTTTTTCAGCGGCAGGGTCTGGGAGACTAGTCAGGATCYAYGSAAAGATGAATGGATTAAAGTACAGAGAGATCCTTGATGAAAACCTGCTCCAGAGCACTCAGGACCTCAGACTGGGGCGAAGGTTCACCTTCCAACAGGACAATGACCCTAAGCACACAGCCAAGACAACGCAGGAATGGCTTCGGGACAAGTCTCTGAATGTCCTTGAGTGGCCCAGACAGAGCCCGGACTTGAACCCCATTGAACATCTCTGGAGAGACTTGAAAATTGCTGTGCAGCGACGCTCCCCATCCAACCTGACAAAGCTTGAGAGGATCTGCAGAGAAGAATGGGTGAAACTCCCCAAATACAGGAAAACCAAGCTTGTAGCGTTATACCCAAGAAGACTCAAGGCTGTAATCGCTGCCAAAGGTGCGTCAACACAGTACTGATTAAAGGGMTTGAATACTAATATAAATGTGATATAGTGTATTACAGTCAACATACAGTAAAATAGTGTACAGTATTACAGTCTACATAGAGCAACATAGTGTAGTACATGTCAACATACAGTAACATAATGTGCACTATTAGTCAACATACAGTAAAAGTGTACAGTATTACAGTCAACATACATAAACATAGTCTATTATATTTGTCTGTCTGTCTGCTCTGTCTGCCTGTCTATATGTCTGCCTGCTCTGTTATTTATGAAGCTGACCCCTGTTAATGAGCTGCTTGAGACTAATGGACCTCAATCAACCTGTGGGTTGACACAAGGGCTGTGTGTGTGTGTGTGTGCCTGGGGTGCGTTTGTGTGTGTGTGTGTGTGTGGCACGAGGGATGTGTGTGTGGTGTTGGTGTGTGTGTGTGTGTGGTGTGGTTGTGTGTGTTAGTGGGTGTGTGTGTGTGTGTGTGTGGTGTGCGTTGGGGTGGTGTGTGTGTCGTGTGTGTGTGTGTGTGTGAGTTGTGTGTCGTGATGTGTGTGTGTGTGTGTGTGTGTGTGTGTGTGTGTGTGTGTGTGTGTGTGTGTGTGTGTGTGTGTGTGTGTGCGCACCCACACATGTTTTGAAGGGTGTGGGGAATGCGCACAGCACGCCAGCGTGCAATATTGTAGAATTTGACATTTTGATGGTTCATAGTAAAGTAAATAACCATTGCTGTGGTGTAGACAAATACTTCTCAGAAGTGACAGTAAGGAATAAGAGGTGGAGGATGACAGAGTGTATGTGCTCTTCAGTGGGGGAATGGGTGCGTACTTCGCTGTGTGTGTCAGGTGTGTGCGTACTGGTAGCGAAGTCAGGTGCAGGAGAGCAGAGATTTGTGAACAGGCGCACACTTTATTGAGGCAAAAGTGCAAAACGCGTAAAACAGTCACAAGAATTATGTTTAACAATAAACATCTTCGTGAAATACCACGGAAAAACAAACCAGTCTGGCGCGTCAACAACAAACACGTAACACAAACAATCTTACACAAAGACATGATGGGGAACAGAGGAATAAATACATGTAGATTGATTGGGGAATGAAAACCAGGTGTGCAGGGAACAAGACAAAACAAATGGATACATGAAAAATGGAGCAGCGATGGCTAGAAAGCCGGTGACGTCGACCACCGAACGCCGCCCGAACAAGGAGAGGAGCCGACTTTGGCGGAAGTCGTGACAGTGTGTGCCAGTTAAGAAAGGAAGGAAGAGAAACAGCATCTAGACTCAAGAGGAATTTTATACACATGGAACATGTGTCATCATCACAACATAAAGCTACATGGCTGCAGTGTTTTCCTCATGTTTTGTTGCTCCCTCATCACTCAAATCACAGCCACAGAAAATAAACTTCACACAGTAAATTATCTCAGCTCAGAGAGAGGGAGAGAGAGAGAGGGGAGAGAGAGAAAGAGGCGAGAGGGAGGGAGAGGGCGAGAGAGAGAGAGAGAGATGAGAAAGAGAGGGAGAGAGAGGATAGAGACAGACATGTATCTGTATTTAAGATTTCCCTCCCAAAAATTGTGTTCTGTTGATTCCCACAAATCCCTCTTTATCATCAAAGTCCATCATGTATCTTTTCAAAAAATTATTGAAATGGGGTTCCTTAGTAGGTTTCAAGAGAGGACTATGATAAAACAGAGAGAACAAGGTAACACATTGGAGTACACAGACTTGAAATCTAAATCCGTAACTACACAGGAGCACAGACGATGTCTCCATCTGCTATGGACTCAGCAGGGACTCCATGGAATCAGCAGGGACTCTATAGAATTAGCAGGGACTCTATGGACTCAGCAGGGACTCTATGGACTCAGCAGGTACTCTATGGACTCAGCAGGGACTCTATGGAATCAGCAGGGACTCTATAGAATTAGCAGGGACTCTATGGACTCAGCAGGGACTCTATGGAATCAGCAGGGACTCCTCGGAATCAGCCCAGTTCCCACTCTTCCTTCTTCTATGAACTACCCAGCTCCATCTCAATAGAAGTCTTAAACCACTCCTGTACTGTCACCCTCCCACCCACCCAGCCCTGCTCTGTTCTGTTCAGCCCTGGNCTGCTCTGTTCTGTTCAGCCCTGGAGCCTGCAGGCCCATCAGACTACTGTCCTGTCTCCCCTCCCACCCAGCCCAGCTCTGTTCAGCTCAAACTTGGAGCCTGCAGGCCCATCAGACTACTGTCCTGTCTCCCCTCCCACCCAGCCCAGCTATGCTCTTTTCAGCCCAGCCTTCACACAGCTACTCCAGCTCTAATCTGTGAGTCAGTAGAGCACTAGCAGCAGCCCAGCCATCCCTCCCATCACTGCAGGCTAATGCCATTGGACACACTCCCACCCCGCTCCCAATCTCAACTGTGGAAAAGCTCAGCAGTGTGTAGTGAGGTTGGGTAACGTGTGTGACAGAGGAAGWGGAGGGTGGATCTGTCTGTACAGCACAGCGTCCCATGGACCAGCAGCGATCAGGGCTCAATGGAGGAGTTAAAGCTGGATTACTGCAGGGAAAACAGCCTCTCAGAGATTTGGCAGCAGCGGGGGCTGAACAATCTGCAGGGCCTTCTGTAGCTTTGTAGAAGGAGAGAACAGGTGACTGATCAAAGCACCGCAGCATGGATGGGAGGGGGAATCTAAAGGTGGATAACTCACACATCTGCTGCTGGGCTAGAGTCTAGTGTTTGGTCACCTCATGTAAGTCAAATCAACAGGATAGCTAGCAACACACCACAAGGCATTTTCTGCTTTACTGCTCAGCACAAAATAAAATAATAAATCGTACAGCACAGATGGATACTTCATTGCAGGTAACTATCAACACAAAAACAGCACCAAAACAGAGGAAGAAGACTCCAGAGGCTTTGCAGAACTTTTAACAGAGATACCCAGCTTTCTACTGCTGTTGCTGTTGTTGTTCTTAGTGGTGAGAGGGAGTTGTACCCAGAGGGATTGTTTTTTACTTCCAGCGGGGACTGCAAATCTCTCATGAATCTCTTCAAAACTGGGACACCTCTGTTTGGCAGGACATCAATAGAGACCCTCTCTTAAGGCACAACTTCTATGTGGAGTCATGAATCTGAGGAAATGCTCAACTCTGTTGTGTTGTCTTTCCTGACCAGGTCACACACAGATGACATTGGATCATATGAAACAGAGACATTGGTATGGATTCGATGTGAAAGGTCTTCCGTTCTCAAAGGGCAACTGGCTCTCAGCCACGATCAGACACAGTGTCCATTATCCCTCCCTCGACAAAGAATGTGATGGAGAGAGAGAGAGAGAGACAGACAGACAGAGAGAGAGATACAAAAGAGAGAGAGAGACAGATACATAGACAGAAAGAGAGACAGAGACAGACAGAGAGAGAAAAAGAGAGAAAAATTGAGGGAAAGAGAGAGCAGGAGAGAGATACATAGACAGAAAGAGAGACAGAGACAGAGAGAGAAAAAAGAGAGGGAAAGAGAGAGAGGGAGAGAGCAAGACAGAGGGGGATGAAGAGATACAGTACATGCAAATGGGTTTTGTGGCAGAGAGACGGTCACTCACTCCTCCCGGAGTAATTGCACATGACATTTAATTGTGAGATCGTGGCGTTGTTTAATCAGATGTATCCTCGAGCATCTAATTAGTCTTAGCCAAGAAAAGACGAACATTCAAGAGCAAACAAGCACACATTTGTTTTGCGGCACTAACAAACACAGTTCATCTCCACTCTGATTTCACACACTCTGCCTGGGCGATGTGGAGTAATCAATTACACACTGATGTTACTGCCAGTCTAACAGTCTAACACTGTCCAGTCTGGGAGGTGATTGAGATTCAGTAGGTTTAGCAAGGCTGATACTGCTCTGGAATGCTCAGTGTGTGTGTGAGTGTGAGTGTG
>NC_036862.1:36357688-36358069 GCF_002910315.2 Salvelinus sp. IW2-2015
GTCTGTTGCATTAGGCTAAATGCCATCTCAAAAGCTTTTTATGGACATCTGTACTGTCCTGCCAATAGAAAACTTTCAGCACACTCCCTCCACATGACATGCTGCTAATTAGCCAGCCCTTCAATGTTTAACACCCCAACCACTTGAAAAATGCCACTCTTCCGGTTGGAAACAGATTCTCGGTACTTCTGAAAGGCAATTCATGTCAAGTGTAAAATTGTCAACCTTGTTGAAGCGGCAGAAGTATGGCTGATATCCCTCATTAGTATGATAAAGGTTCCTCCTCTCCTTCCATTCACATTACAGACACTTTCTCCCTCCATCACCATAATGTAGAATGATCATCTATAGTGATACTCCATCACCATAATGTAGAATGAT
>NC_036862.1:36358809-36365258 GCF_002910315.2 Salvelinus sp. IW2-2015
CACCATAATGTAGAATGATCATCTATAGTGATACTCCATTACCATAATGTAAAATGTAAGTCATGTCATTATCTACTTCGGACAGCCTCTTTAGCTTTACCAAAAGTATTTTTCAAAGGAAATTGTCATTTTATGTCACATCAGAAGTTAATCAACATCTGATGCATATGAATTAATTTAAACCAATAGCTGCCATAAATGTCACTCAAAATACACTAATACAGTAAACCCAAAATATCACAAAGAGAAATTGGAGCCAAAGCCACCGTTGAGCTATTGAGAACATTGAGACATGTGGAGATGCTGTTCTGCTCAGGTATATCTGTGTACTCTAGCGCTGACATTAGCATGCAGAGCAGCGTAGGGAGAGTAGAGCAGAGGTCTATACCTAATGACTCCTGTTCCCTGTCCTRTCCCTCAGCCTGCCGCTGCTTGTGTGATGTTCCCAATGAGCTGTGGCCCCATTCACATTCCCACTCCCAGCAGCCTCCTTCACTGACAGCTTCCACCTCTTCCGCACAACCACCACCCAGCAACAGTGGTCACATCACATCACATCCACATTATAATGGTGTGTGAAGTGTGAAAACACTTAACTGAGAGGCAGCATGTTAATTTGAGCCGCATCATTTCAGAGCGGGCCAGACAGGAGCCGCGCAGCTTTAATTACGCCCTAATGTCCAAATAGAGCAAACAGGATCAGCATGAAGGTGCTATGTGATACCGGCTGCCATTTGCTGGTTTCAATCAGTGTTTTACCTCCGGATATCTAAGAGCCAGAGGGCTAAATGACTAGAAGCCATTGTGTGTTCATTGGTTTGATCGTTTGTTACGTCTTATAATAGTTTATTAKAGCATTTCTGTCTTCTGATCACGAAGTAACCTCGGTATGGTGTTCAGTTTACCACTGTATCCTGATGTATAGCATGTCTTCCATAACCATCCGGACAGTGGAGCGTAACACAGACTGACGTGACAGCACTGATCTACCTGTGAAGTCACAGGATGCTGGTGAGGGGAGGACGGCTCACAAGAATGACTGGAATGAAGGGAATTTAAACATTTTGCATTTACATTTTACAAACCATGTATGTGATGTGTTGATACCATTCCATTCAATCTATTCCAGTCATTACAATGAGCATGTCCTCCCCAAATAAGATGCTACCAGCCATCTGTGTGCCAGGAGTTGGTGATGTGTTCCAGTATACTGCAGGGCCCTGTGGTAAATACCGCTTACCTCAGGAACATATTCATTGAGCCGGGCATACTGGCCTGGTAAAAAAACAGTATCATACTGTCAGGATTCTACTAAGCCATTAAATTATGGATCCCCTAAAACTCCATGGTCAGCTCCCCTGCTGTCCCTCCATCTCCCAGTGGATGATATCACTGTTGGTTTCCTCTGCTCTCTCTCTCTCTCTCTCTCTCTCTCTCTTCTCTCTCCTCCTCTCTTTCTCTCTCTCTCTCTTTCTCTCCTCTTCTTTCTCTCTCCTCTCTCTCTCTCTCTTCTCTCATTCTCTCTCTCTCTCTCTCTTCTTCTCTTCTCTCCTCTCTCTCTCTCTCTCTCTCTCTCTCTTCTCTCTCTCTCTCATCTTCAATTCATATGTCAAGTGGTTATTAGGCATGGGAACAATTTTAGCATGCCATGCGAAGTGAGGTGAGAATACAAAGTGAATAATACAATAAAATAATTAAACAGTAAACATTCAACTTACAGAAGTTAAAAATAATAGATAGTTAGAAAATGTCATATTTTGCATTATACAGTGATTGTACACAATGAAAAATGGTTAAAGTACAAAGGGAAAATGATTAAGAAATAATATGGGTTGTATTTACAATGGTGTTCGTTCTTCACTGAGTTGACCTTTTTTGTGGCAACAGGTCACAAAATCTTGCTGCTGTGATGGACACTGTGGTATTTACCACGTTAATATGGGAGGTTTCAAAGGGTTAGTTTTCAAATACTTTGGTGGATCTGTGTAATCGTTGGGAAATGATGTGTTCTATATATGGTCTTACAGGGCGGAGTAGGACATACAGCTCAGTTTCCACTCATTTTGTGGGCAGTGTGACATAGCCTGTCTTCTCTGAGAGCCAGGTCTGCCTACGGCAGCCTTTCTCTGTAGCAAGGCTATGCTCACTGAGTCTGTATATAGTCAAAGCTTTCTTAAGTTTGGGTCAGTCACAGTGGTCAGGTATTCTGCACTGTGTACTCTCTGTTAAGCACCAAATAGCATTCTAATTTGCTCAGATTTTTTGTTTTATTCTTTCCAATGTGTCAAGTAATTATCTTTTTGTTTTCTCATGATTTGGTTGGGTCTAATTGTGTTGAATGTCCTGGGGCTTGTTGTTTGTGTTTGTGAACAGAGCCCCAGGACCAGCTGGCTTAGGGACTCTTCAGGTTAAAACTTGCTGTTTACACTTTGTTAGATTTTTCGTTCCCAGATTAAAACTGCTCGTACTCAATTCTTGCTCGTACATATGCATGATATTATTACTATTGGATAGAAAACTCTCTACGTTTCTAAAACCGTTTGAATTATGTCTCTGAGTGAACAGAACTCATTCTACAGCACACTTCCTGTCAAAGAAATGAGTATTTCTGAAATTGAGGTCTCTGTTCCAGGGCGGTTTATAAATTCCCTTAATAAGCTATGGGGGCTACATGCACTGCATACGCTTCCCTAGATGTCAGTAAGCGGTGAGACTTTGAATGGAGGGGATTAGCACATCTGGGGGAGTATAAAACCTCTTGGAACGGAAGTAGACCGACCTTTTCGACGAGGCACCTGACGCATGAGGGACACCGGCATGGCGTCTTCAAAAGCTTTCGGTTTACAGTTCTATATTCTTCCGCCTGATTTAATTTGTTTTTTGTCTTAAAAAACTTCATAAGGTAGTTAATTTAAACCGACTTATAGCAGTCTATAGCAGTTTATTGGCGATTTTCTGAGTTTCTTTGTCAGGCGTTATCACAGCTTGGGCACTCTCCGGTACATCGGCGTTAGCAGCTAATTTCTACAGGAGTAGAGGACATCTTTCAACAAAAGACGATTGTTCTGGGTAAAGGACACTTGCCCAAAGATTCTGATGGAAGATCATCCAAAAGTAAGAGCTTATTTATGATTGTTAATTCGTATATCTGTGGAAAGATGTAAATTATTAGTCCGCCAATTGATTTAGGCATGGTCTCGCTGTAACGCACGCTGAATGTCGAGTAACGTTAATTTTAAAAATCTAACACAGCGGTTGCATTAAGAACTAATGTGTCTTTCATTTGCTGTCCAACCTGTATTTTTTAGTCAAGTTTACGATTAGTTATCGATTAGATTAGGTGCCTCTCCAAGATGGCGCCGGCCAGATTGCCTGAAATGTTTTGCTACTATCACATTGTATAACCACGATTTGTGCTGCTAAATATGCACCATTCTTCGAACAAAACCTATATGCATTGTGGTAATATGATGTTACAGGACTGTCATCTGATGAAGTATATCAAGGTTAGTCAAAAATTATATATCTTTTGCTGGATTGTTACGATCGCTAACTTTGCTGCTGGTAAATTGCTTGTGTTTCTGGCTATTGTGGTAAGCTTAATATAATGCTATTATTGTGTTTTCACTGTAAAACACTTAAAAAATCTGAAATATTGGTGGATTCACCAAGATGTTGGTCTTTCATTTGCTGTATGCTGTGTATTTTTTCAGAAATGTTTTATGATGACTATTTAGGTATTTGACGTTGTTCTCTGTAATTATTCTGGCTGCTTCGGCGCTATTTCAGATTGCAGCTGCAATGTAGAACTGTGATTTATACCTGAAATGCACATTTTTCTAAAAAAACATATGCTATACAATAATATGTTATCGACTGTCATCTATGAAAGGTTGTTTCTTGGTTAGTGGCTATTTATATCTTTATTTGGTCGAATTGGTGATAGCTACTGATGGAGTAAAAAATGGTGGAGTGAGAAAAATGGTGTCTTTTGCTAACGTGGTTAGCTAATAGAAATACATATTGTGTCTTCCCTGTAAAACATTTTAAAAATCAGAAATGATGGCTGGATTCACAAGATGTGTATCTTTCATCTGGTGTCTTGGACTTGTGATTTAATGATATTTAGATGCTAGTATTTACTTGTGACGCTATGCTAGGCTATGCTAGTCAGCTTTTTTACTGATGAGGGTGCTCCCGGATCCGGGATTGTGTGCAAGTAGAAGTTAATCTCTCTGTAGGTGATGGCTTTGTTATTGAAGGTTTGGGAATCGCTGCCTTCTAGGTGGTTGTAGAATTGAACGTCTCTTTTCTGGATTTTGATCATTAGCGAGTATCTGCCTAATTCTGCTCTGCATGCATTTTTTGGTGTTCTACGTTGTACAGAGAGGATATTTTTGCAGAATTTTGCATGCAGAGTCTCAATTTGGTGTGTGTCCCATTTTGTGGATTCTTGGTTGGTGAGTGAACCCCAGACCTCACAACCATAAAGGGCAATGGGTTCTATAATTGATTCAAGTATTTTTAGCCAGATCCTAATTGGTATGTCGAATTGTATGTTCCTTTTGATGGCATAGAATGCCCTTCTTGCCTTGTCTCTCAGATCGTTCACAGCTTTGTGGAAGTTACCTGTGGCACTGCTGTTTAGGCCAAGGTGTGTATAGTTTTTTGTGCGCTCTAGGGCAACGGTGTCTAGATGGAATTTTGTATTTGCGGTCCTGGCGACTGGACCTTTTTTGGAACACCATTATTTTGATCTTACTGAGATCTACTGACAGGGCCCAGGTCTGGAAGAATCTGTGCAGAAGACCTAGGTGCTGCTATAGGCCCTCCTTGGTTGGTGACAGAAGCTCCAGATTATCAGCAAACAGTAGGCATTTGACTTCAGATTCTAGTAGGGTGTGTCCGGGTGCTGCAGACTTTTCTAGTGCCGTCGCCAATTCGTTGATATATGTGTTGAAGAGGGTGGGGCTTAAGCTGCATCCCTGTCTCACCCCACGGCCCTGTGGGAAGAAATGTGTGGGTTTTGTGCCTATTTTAACCGCACACTTGTTGTTTGTGTACATGGATTTTATAACGTCATATGTTTTWCCCCCAACACCACTTTCCATCAATTTGTATATTAGACCCTCATACCAAATTGAGTCAAAGGCTTTTTGAAATCAGCAAAGCATGAGAAGACTTTGCCTTTGTTTTGGTTGGTTTGTTTGTCAATTAGGGTGTGCAGGATGAATACGTGGTCTGTCATATGATAATTTGGTAAAAAGCCAATTTGACATTAGCTCAGTACATTGTTTTCACTGAGGAAATGTACGAGTCTGCTGTTAATGATAATGCAGAGGATTTTCCCAATTGTGCTGTTGACYCATATCCCATGGTAGTTTTGGGGTCAAATTTATCTCCACTTCTGTCGATTGCGGTGATCAGTCCTTGGTTCCAAATATTGGGGAAGATGCCTGAGCTAAGGATGATGTTAAASAGTTTTAGTATAGCCAATTGGTATTTGTTGTCTGTATATTTGATKATTTCATTGAGGATACATCAACACCGCAGGCCTTTTTGGGTTGTAGGGTTTTTATTTTGTCCTGTAGTTCATACAAGGTAATTYGAGAATCCAGTGGGTTCTGGTAGTCTTTGTATTTGATCATGTATATGTTTTTGCTGTTTGTTATTTGTTATAGAGCCAAAAAGATTGGAGAAGTGGTTTACCCATACATCTCCATCTCTCTCTCTCTCCCTCTCCCTTCCTCCTCTATCTCTCCTTATCCCTCTGCTTCTCTCCCACTCCTCCTGTCACGGTGGCTGAGTTCCATCTCTTCACTCAGGAGGGCCCTTCTGTCTAATTACAGCTGCCCTCCAGAGTCTCCTCTCTGCCCCCAATCCCATCTGTATGTCTTGCTCTTAAATTACCCTGCCTAAGCACCCTCTCTCTCCACTCCACTCAGGGCCATTATGCTCCCCGCACTGTGTGCACTGTCACACCAGGGGTCAGCCGGCCAGGACCTCCTCCTCCTCAAATTACTTCCCTCTGCCAACACAGGCCTAATCACAGCCCTGACAGAACAGGACAGGACAGGTCAGAACAGGTCAGGACCGTGTTAGCAGCAGCAACAACACCCAGGCAGGGTGTTTTTCAAGGGGAACTCTGCTGGAAGACTTCCTTAAGCTCCCCAGGCCTCCTGGAGACTGGGCCTGGGTCAGGGCAGGGACCTTGAGGATATGGAGGGGAAAAAGGACTTGGCAGAGGGACAAGAGAGTTGGTGGAGTCAGGTGCCATGGAGGAAAACAAGCAGACCTCCACAAAAGGTAGACAGAGGTGCCAGCCGATAAAGGCTGGTGGAAGTGTGACAACTGTCGATCTAAGAGGGAGGGTGTAAGCCTGTGGATGGTGTTGTTTTTAATCTGGTCCTGACATGCTGTTTCATGCTGATGTTTCTTCCAGGAGCAGC
>NC_036862.1:36365317-36367960 GCF_002910315.2 Salvelinus sp. IW2-2015
CTCCTCTGTGTTTTCTCTTTTGTCTCTCTCATTCTCTCTTCATTCTACTCTTCATCTCTCGTTCTCTCTCTTCTCTACTCTGCTCTTCTCTCTCTCTCTCATCTCTCTCTCTCTCATCTCTCTCTCTCTCAATCTCTCTCGTTCTCTCCTCTCTCTCTCTCTCTCTCTCTCTCTCCTCTCTTCCTCTCCCTGCTCTCTCTTCTCTCTTCTTCTCTCTCTCTTCGTCTCTCTCTACTCTTCTCTCTCGTCTACTCTCTCTCTGTCAGTTCTCTCACCTCTCTCTGTCTCTTGTCGCTCTCTCTTTCTCTTTGTTCTCTGTCGCTGTTTTCTTCTTCTCTCTTGGGGTTTATGGCTTCTTTAATCTTCCAGTCCTCCATAGCTCTGGCGTTGCTCCCTGCTCTGCCCTGCCAGGTTCAGGGTGAGAGATTAGGCTTGGTGGGGCTCCAGGACCTCAGTGAGCCTCTCTTTCATGCCCGCTGCCCCTCTGCAAGCTGTTTATGTGTTGCCCATTGTGTTTCATCCCTCTGTGTTCATCTATCTAAAAACATACCGTGTCTGTTTGACAGCCAGAGTCCTGGGCTGCCTCCGTGGGCGAAGACCACAGGAGATTCTTATCCACCTCTACTATGGCCTTTCCATCTGTTTGGTACTGAACCTGGCAGCTGCTCACTGCTATTGTTGGGCATCATCACAAGACAGACCAAGACCTTCCCAGGAGCCCTGGTTGAGAGTGTGTGTGTGTTTCTGCATGTGTGTGTGAAGGCCATAGAGCGAGAGTGGGGCCAAGGCCTGGCTAAGGCTACAGTCTTTGTTCTGGTAGCCTTTCCTGGAACGTTTCTAGAACCAGAAGTGTCCAAAGAGCATGCTGAGAGCCCTCATGCCATCCCACTAGACCTGGCTGGGTGACCTCCAATCACACAAACAACTCTCCTTCCGTCCTATAATAATAATAATATGAATAATGTATTRAACATATACAGCTTATCAAAGAATCTCAGCGCTTCAAAGCACAAAAAAACACACAAAAAACAAGTAATAAAAAGAAAATCATCATGACATGGACACTCATTAGAAAGTTCATGGCTTGAGTTGTCATCTATGACCCAGGCTGAGAGAGAGAGAACAAAAACATTGCTTTACAAGTCTTTGTGAAAGAGTCTTTAAACTGCGAGATTTCAAGATTCAGTTGATTTTCTACTTAGCCAGAGTCAGACAAACTCATGGATATAATTTTTATGTCTGCATGCATTCTGAAGATTATTGAAGTTAGCATATCGTTAGCTTAGCACAATTGCTTGAATTCTCCTGGTACACTATCCAGCTGCTCTCAAAAGCAGGGAAATAGACCTAACTATTCCAAAACTGGGTGGAATGGTCATTTGTAGTCTTACGAAGCTATATATAGTAATCAATACTTTATAAATTGGTTAATTTACTGATAATCATCAGAAACAAGATTCTATCCACTAACCCATTCTGTCCTGTTGTCGCATAGAGATAGAGATTGCAACATTGTATGTGTGCCATTATGGCATCTGTGAGCAACCAGGCAGTATCATTGAGACAGATACAATGTTGTGATCTCTATACATCTCTAATGATATGTTAACTTCAATAATCTCCAAACTGTACACAGAGACATAAAAATGGTTTCCATGAGTTTGTCTAACTCTGGGTCCGTAGAAGAACGTCCAAAATGTCAAAACCTCATGGTTTCCTTCAAAGATTCCACATTCCACATCCACATTCTGAAAGACCTATTCATCAAACTCCGTCCCATTTACACACAGATGGGAATAGAATGCAATATGTCCACAGCATCCTTCTCATCCTCATCCTTCTCTATGTTTCATACTGCTGCTAGTTGGAGAGAAAATAAATGAAGATTCCATAGGAACACTGGGGTCAGCTCTTGTAAAGCGCTGCATGAAACACAAAAGGTTCTGTACAAAAGCTCTTGTAAAGCGCTGCATGAAACACAAAAGGTTCTGTACAAAAGCTCGAAAGCCTTGTAAAAAAAAATCTGCGCTATCTCTCTTTTGTTTAAAGCACGTGGCATGAAACACAAAAGGTTCTGTACAAAAGCTCCTTGTAAAGCGGCTGCATGAACCGCAAAAGGTTCTGTACTAAAGCTCCTTGTAAAGCGCTGCATGAAACCAACAAAAGGTGTTTGTAGCAAAGCTCTTGTAAAGTTGCTCATGGAAAATTCCAGTTCAAGAACGAGGTGTCCTTTCATTTGTTTTTTCTTTAGCATAAAAAAAATGATATATTTCATATCTAAAATATGCATTTAAAAAAATTTTTTGCATGTCGGATAGCAACAGCCTACTTAAACTGGGATTTAGTGATGAATTCTTCCTTTAAGCCAAAGCCTTGTTTAGTTAGACCCAGTTCAAGTTATAAGGAGGGGTGAAGGTCCTCAGCCTTGCGCCTTGCAACAGCTCCACATACCACACATGGGTAACCAACCTTGGTTTCTCCTCTCCTGGCCCTCCCTCCAACCCCCCAAGACCACCATGCTGACACCTGCTCTCATATAACATGTAAGCGCTGTGTTCCCGGTCAGAGATCCCCTTCTGACCATTTACCCCATTTGTTCCTCCGTTTCCACATTAACATTTCATCTGGTAATTATGCACACAA
>NC_036862.1:36367985-36375420 GCF_002910315.2 Salvelinus sp. IW2-2015
AGAAACTGAAATTAAGACAAACTATATAAATTTTAGCAACCAATGGTAATGGGGACTCGATTTCTGCATATCACATCTTTTAATTTGTTATACAGTGTTGTGATGCCGGACTGGGAGAAATATGTTCGAGATGGAACCTTATCTCCTGTCCAGCTTGTTATCATCTCTTGATGTCTTTGCCCAGACAGGTAAATAGAATCAGTCATGTCTATGCTGCACAGAGATAAAATCACAGAGGCTATCACCTATGTGCTGGGCGAATCACAATGACTGCAACTTAACGACAGGTCAGGCCTATGGCCTGAGGGTCTTTGCTTGCTCGCAGGTGCCTTATTTCACCACACAATCTCATCTTTAAGAAGATGCCCGTCTTCTAAAATAACATAAAAGTGAATAAATGTCGTGTTAGCATGCCTGGATCGCAAAACACGGGATGGCGACATAAAAGGTCGCCAGCTTATTCTCAAAAAATAACAGATGCGCGCCCTCAGTAAATGATCAGTAATAGCAAAACACGCAGTGTTAAGAGGAGAGGAGACGAGGGAGACGGCTTCTGCATTACAACACCACCTACGTGTGCACTTTCTGCCTTTTTTTTTTTACATTCAACTTCCTACATTTTGCTGCCATGAATAATACAAAAATGTTGATTCTTAAATCATGAAAGATTAATGTGTGAATGATACATAATTAAGCAGTTTAATTCTAGGCTTTCTGATGCATTCCTCGTTCAATTATTATTTTATTGGTTGAAGACAATAGGAGGAGTCTGAAAAGATGAATCAGATCTGAGAACTGGAGCTCTGATGGGCAGATGAAACACTTCCCTTGTTTGTCTGTGGGTGTGTGTAGTCGACTGTGTGACGGTGTGTATGAATGTGTGCCAGTATGAGCTATAGTATACAACTAGAGATGATGTACATGTATTTACACCCTACAAACCAGTGGACAGTGCTTTGTCATGACTCACAACACAGTTATACCGTGACTTGCGAAAGTATTCACCCCCTTGGCATTTTTCCTATTTTGTTGCCTTACAACCTGGAAATAAAATGGATTTTGGGGGYGGTTGTATCATTTGATTAACACAACATGACTACCACTTTGAAGATGCAAAATATGTTTTATTGTGAAACAAASAAGAAATAAGACKAAAAAAAACAGAAAAATTGAACATGCATAACTTTTCACCCTCCCAAAGTCAATACTTTGTAGAGCCACCTTTTGCAGCAATTACAGCTGCAAGTCTCTTGGGGTATGTCTCTATAAGCTTGGCACATCTAACCACTGGGATTTTTGCACATTCTTCAAGGCAAAACTGCTCCAGCTCCTTCAAGTTGGATGGGTTCCGCTGGTGTACAGCAATCTTTAAGGTATACCACAGATTCTCAATTGGATTGAGGCCTGGGCTTTGACTAGMCCATTCCAAGACATGTAAATGTTTCCCCTTAATCACTCGAGTGTTGCTTTAGCAGTATGCTTCGGGTCATTGTCCTGCGGGAAGGTGAACCTCCGTCCCAGTCTCAAATCTCTGGAAGACTGAAACAGGTTTCCCTCATGAATTTCACTGTATTTAGCACCATCCATCATTCCTTAAATTCTGACCAGTGTCCCAGTCCCTGCCGATGAAAAACATCCTCACAGTATGATGCTGCCACCACCATACTTCACTGAGGGATGGTGTTCTCGGGGTGATGAGAGGTGTTAGGTTTGCGCCAYACAAAGCGTTTTCCTTGATGGCCAAAATGTTAGTCTCATCTGACCAGAGTACCTTCTTCCATATGTTTGGGGAGTCTCCCACATGCCTTTTGACGAACACCAAACATGTTTGCTTATTTTTTTCTTTAAGCACTGACTTTCTTCTGGCCACTCTTCCGTAAAGCCCATCTCTGTGGAGTGTACAGCTTAAAGTGGTCCTATGGACAGATACTCCAATCTCCACTGTGGAGCMTTTCAGCTCCTTCAGGGATATCTTTGGTCTCTTTGTTGCCTCTCTGATTAATGCCCTCATTGAATGACAGATGAGTTTTCGTGGGCGGCCCTTTCTTGGCAGGTTTGTTGTGGTGCCATATTCTTTCAATGTTTTTATAATGGATTTAACGGTGCTTCCTGGGATGTTCAAAGTTTCAGATATATTTTTATAACCCAACCCTGATCTGTACTTCTCCACAACTTTGTCCTTGACCTTTTTGGAGAGCTCCTTGGTCTTCATGGTGCCACTTGCTTAGTGGTGCCCCTTGCCTAGTGGTGTTGCAGAATCTGGGGCATTTCAGAACAGGTGTATATATACTGAGATCATGTGACAGATCATGTGACACTTAYATTGCACACAGGTGGACTTTATTTAACTAATTATGTGACTTCTTAAGGTAATTGGTTGCACCAGATCTTATTTGGGGGCTTCATAGCAAAGCGGGTGAATACATATACATATTTTGTGCATTTTTTTAAATAAGTAATTTTTTGCATTTCACTTCACCAATTTGGACTATTTTGCGTATGTCCATCACACGAAATCCAAATAAAAATGTATTTAAATTACAGGTTATAATGCAACAAAATTACTACTCAAAGACGTGGAAAAGTAAAYGAGGACATTTTCTTTGTGCTTCTCCCAAATATTTATTTAACTGCTACATTTTTTGTTGTTGCCTATTTTAGAAAAGTGTATTATTATAAGCTGTCTTTTTAGTGTCTGTGAAGTCAAGTCTGATGGGGCATGAATACTTTTGCAAGGCACTGTAGTCCAGGAAACAAGTTGCGTTACAGTCAAGCTTGAACTTTGCTCCCCACATTCTTTTGAAATGCAACATTATGAATTTTTCACAAAATATGAACTGTACTACAAAGCCTTTGAAGGCTCCCTTTGAGAGAAGCCTTGGAACCTAACACAAGCCTCCAGCAGCTCATTACCGGTACCTGTTGTTTTAGGTGATGAATGGAAGCCATTATGSAATGAATAATAGCCGTCAGGAGGATGTATTACACACAGTGTGATAAAATGCCCATAAAACATCTAGCGCTTGCCAGTATCTCTGCTGCACACTAACATTAGCAAACTGATTATTTTACTGCTGGGTGGTTTCTTTACTATGGCAACCACTACTCCACAAGTCATTTCATGGTTCCAACAGCTGGTCCTGATACCACAAGGGAAATATCTGCCCCAACTTCATCATCATTCATTTCAGAGCTCCATTAGATACTACACACACACAGTCATTTCATGGTTCCAACAGCTGGTCCTGATACCACAAGGGAAATATCTGCCCCAACTTCATCATCATTCATTTCAGAGCTCCATTAGATACTACACACACACGCACGCACGCACAAACACACACACACACACACACACACACACACACACACACACAACACACACACACACACACACACACACACACACACACACACACACACACACACACACACACACACACACACACACACACACACACACACACACACACACACACACACACACACACACACACACACTAGTATGAAGGTAAGACCCAGATGCAGACCGCGTTGAACAAACAATGGTTTAATATTCCAACAGGGTCAGGCAATAGACAGGTCAGGGCAGCAGGGGTCAGTAACCAGAGGTGGGGCAACGCGGTACCGGTCGGCAGGCAGCTCAGGGGCAGGCAATAGACAGGTCAGGGCAGGCAGGGGTCAGTAACCAGAGGTGGGGGCAACGGTACCGGTCGGGGCAGGCAGCTCAGGGGCAGGCAATAGACAGGTCAAGGCAGGCAGGGGTCAGTAACCAGAGGTGGGGCAACGGTACTGGGTGGCAGGCAGGCTCAGGGGCAGGCAATAGACAGGTCAGGGCAGGCAGGGGTCAGAAAACCAGAGGTGGGGCAACGGTACTGGGTGGCAGGCAGGCTCAGGGGCAGGCAATAGACAGGTCAGGGCAGGCAGGGGTCAGTTAAACCAGAGGTGGGGCAACGGTCTGGGTGGCAGGCAGGCTCAGGGGCAGGCAATAGACAGGTCAGGGCAGGCAGGGGTCAGAAAAACCAGAGGTGGGGCAACGGTACTGGGTGGCAGGCTGGTTGACTTGAACAAACAAGATGAACTGGCAACAGACAAACAGAGAACACAGGTATAAATACATTGGGGAAGATGGGCGACACCTGGAGGGGGTAGAGACAATCACAAAGACAGGTGAAAACAGATCAGGGTGTGACACACACACCACAACCACACACACACACCACAAACACACACACCACACACACTAGTGTGTGACACACCACATTCACACAGACTCGAGGAGACCGGATCTATGTCCCTGTAATGATTAAGGGTCAGTGGTGTTTGACCTCAGATACCGTATAGAGCTCACCAACCATAACTCTCGTATCTATCAGAACATGTTTTAGGTCTAAATAAATAAATAATGACAGTGTCAATGTTTGATATGATGTTCTTATACATAGACATATTGATTACCTGGCCACAATATAAGCACACAAATCATCTGCATATCACAAGAATATTTACAACATGCTCAGGCTGTGTAATCGAGTGATGGAATGTTTTCAAATATTCAATAGGACAGTTGTACAAAACTGGTGTACGTCCACAATCCCAAGCGGGGCTTTCTTCTTTTCCTTGGGGAAGGTCATCAGCATGGGTGACACAGAGCGTCACCCACACAGGTGTGTTTGTACTGTATGTATGGATGAGATGGAAGAGGCAGCATGTTTTAGACCTGGTAGGACATGTGGAGACATGGAGACACAAGGAGAAAGGCTCTGGGAGGAGACATGGAGACATAAGGAGAAAGGCCCTGGAAGAAAGACATGAGACACAAGGAAAAAGGGCACTGGAAGGAGACGCGGAGACACAAGGATAAAATGCCCTGGGAGGAGACATGGAGACACAAGGAGAAATGCCCTGGGAGGAGACATGGAGACACAAGGAGAAATGCCCTGGGAGGAGACATGGAGCCACAAGGAGAAATGCCCTGGGAGGAGACATGGAGTCACAAGGAGAAATGCCCTTGGAGGAGACATGGAGACACAAGGAGAAATGCCCTGGGAGGAGACATGGAGACACAAGGAGAAATGCCCTTGGAGGAGACATGGAGACACAAGGAGAAATGCCCTGGGAGGAGACATGGAGACACAGGAGAAATGCCCTGGGAGGAGGACATGGAGACACAAGGAGAAATGCCCAGGGAGGAACATGGAGACACAAGGAGAAATGCCCTGGGAGGGAGACATGGAGACACAAGGAGAAATGCCCTGGGAGGAGGAACATGGAGACACAAGGAGAAATGCCCTGGGAGGAGACATGGAGACACAAGGAGAATGCCCTGGGAGAGGACATGGAGACACAAGGAGAAAGGCCCTGGGTGGAGACGTGGAGACATGGAGACACAAGGAGAAGGGCCCTGTGAGGAGATGCAGAGACATGGAGACACAAGGAGAAAGGCCCTGGGTGAGACGTGGAGACATGGAGACACAAGGAGAAGGGCCCTGTGAGGAGATGCAGAGACATGGAGACACAAGGAGAAATGCCCTGGTAGGAGACATAGAGACACAGAAAGGAGACATGGAGACACAGAGAGGAGATGCGGAGACACGCGAGGAGACTGTGGATATATAGGGAGGGAGGTCCTGGGAGAAAGACATGGAGACACAGGGAGGGAGGTCCTGGTAGGAGACATGGAGACACAGGATGGGAGGTCCTGGGAGGAGATAATGGAGACATGGAGACACAGGGAGGGAGGTCCTGGAGGAGACACAGAGAAGAGACGTGGAGACACAGAGAGGGAGGTCCTTGGGAGAAGACACAAAGTAGAGACGTGGAGACACAGAGAGGGAGGTCCTGGAGGACATATGGAGGACATGGAGACACAGGGAGGGAGATCCTGGGAGGAGACATGGAGACACAGGGAGGGATGTCCTTGGAGGAGACATGGAGACACAGTGAGGGAGTTCCTAAAGAGACATGGAGACCACAGTGAGGGAGTTCCTTGGAGGGAGACATGGAGACACAGGGAGGGAGGTCCTGACGTGGCTGCTGCGAGTCTACGCAGACTCCTCTGCTCCCTCTTTAATTAGTACCCAGAGGAGGCGGGACGGAGAGGGGGGATGTGAGGGCGACCAAATATCTCACAAATACCGTACTGTAGAAAAATTGCAAAAGCCAGACAATATCAATGGTGGGGCTCTCTGCAGCCTTGTGTTTAATACCAGACAAACATCATGGAGGAGCTCATTTAGACTGGAGGACTCTAGATAGAGCTCTAYGATGGTGTGCTGCTGCGTGCAGCTGAGACCATCAGCAGCCTAAAGGCAACATTTCCCTTTTAAAGAGTAATTAAGCCTTGCATTATTAAAACTAATGGTGTTTCCCTGGTAATGATCAACACTGTCACACGCAGTAATACTGTATGAAAGCATCGCATTTAATACGTCCATGTTTTAAGATTTGCCAACATAATAATAAATAAAAACTGCACTAGACTGATATGTTAAACCTAATCCTGTCATGCAAAATTGACACTCATACGCCATCTGTTTAAATACAGTAAAGCTAGTTTAATGTAAGCAACTCATAGTAATAAACTAGTAATCCTGTAAATTGGAGCAAAGAGAGAGACCACATTTGAAATATAAAACTCCCCCACAATTCCAGCCCAACCCCCAACCTTCCATGTTGGCAGATAGAGGTAGAGAATAGGATGCATGGGATTACTCCCCATGAGGGACTGACATGTTTCAGCTCTCCCTTTTCAGGTAAAAGTCTGATAAACTGGGTCAACATGCATGATGCTGGAGTGAAGAATGAATACCAGACTACTGCAGTACAGACAGTGTACTGTCTGGGGGATTCAGAGGTGGATCTACAGTACAGACAGTGGGGTGAGGGGGGGGTCCAGAGCTGGATATACAGTACAGACAGTGGGGGTGGTCCAGAGCTGGGTCTACAGTACAGACAGTGGGGTGGATCCAGAGCTGGGTCTACAGTACAGACAGTGGGGGGGTCCAGAGCTGGGTCTACAGTACAGACAATACTGGTCAGAGAGTTCCAGTAGAGACAATGTGGGAGCTGGTCAGAAGAGTCCCAGTAGAGACAATGTGGAGCTGGTCAGACAGAGTTCCAGTAGAGAACAATGTGGAACTGGTCAGAGAGTTCAGTAGAGACAATGTGGAAGCTGGTCAGAAAGTCCCAGTAGAGACAATGTGGAGCTGGTAGAAGAGTCCCAGTAGAGACAAATGTGGAGCTGGTCAGAGAGTCCCAGTAGAGACACTGTGGAACTGGTCAGAGAGAGTCCCAGTAGAGACAATGTGGAGCTGGTCAGAAGAAGTCCCAGTAGAGACATGTGGAACTGGTCAGAGAGAGTCCCAGTAGAGACAATGTGGAGCTGGTCAGACGAGTCCCAGTAGAGACACTGTGGAACTGGTCAGAGAGAGTC